>NC_060271.1:75261705-75279864 GCF_021613505.1 Equus quagga
AGTTTTTCAAAATAATAAAACAATTCACTCTTACCTTTGCCTATTTCTGGACCCATACTACATTTTGATTCTGATAATATCCGGACACCAAAGATATAGCTTACATGGAGTTATGTCTATCATTGTGGAATTCAAGGTTAGACAAATCATTAAATAATTTGAGTTTTCTCCATATTCTGCTGCAGGAATCCAATGTGACTTCTCTTGACATTGGAAGACCTGCTTCACTTAGAATTATTGTAACTAATGCATTAGTTTAATAACTCAAAATTACACTATTGAATGACTCACTAATTTTAGTTGTGCTATCATCGCTCTTCCATAAAAATGAAGTATCAGAAAAAAATCAAGGTTTTTGTATAGAACAAATTCACAGCCTGGATAGTTCTAGATTACTAATGAGAAGTGACCTTGCCTACCTGGGTAGATACAATCATCTTTTCAAAACACAAAGAGTAAATCAAGAAAAAATGAAGAAAATTGTTTTTCAACTTTCCTCATTCATTATACAATGC
This sequence comes from Equus quagga, assembly GCF_021613505.1. Taxonomy (NCBI): domain Eukaryota; kingdom Metazoa; phylum Chordata; class Mammalia; order Perissodactyla; family Equidae; genus Equus; species Equus quagga. Next base: position 75,262,221 of record NC_060271.1, read on the forward strand.
CCATTAAAGAAAATAAATTAGACATACAGTGAACAAAAAAAATCCATAATCCCATCAGTGGTAGGTAGGCAATCACAGATTGTGGTTTGCCACAATCCTAGTGCAGCGAGTCCTTCCAGAACTATTTTCTTGTTCTAAATGTCTGATTGCGTGTGTGCGTGTGTGCATGCATGCACAGACATGTGTGCCCACATTGTCATACTACATCAATCTTTGTAAACTGCTTTTTCATTCTATGTGAATAATATGTAATATATCATTATATATTTCTAGAAGTTATTTTTAGTGGATGTTATTGTGCGTTTGTTATATAATTTATTCTATGTTTATTATTTCCTAGAATATTTTTCCAAAATCAAATTACTTTAAATTATTTTGAATAATATTACCAAATTGCAAGTCAGAAATATTTTACCAAAATAGTCTCCCACTGAGTGGCCAATTTTGTATGTTATGGCCTATTCCTCCTTCTCCAATTTCATTTAAGGAGAAGGAAGGCATATTCTCAATACCATAATTTGGATAAAATGGAATCTAAATATTACTAAACATTTACCCATATAATTAACAACTTTCAGTAAACTTCATGAGGTCAGGAAACCTGACTGTATGCCACTGCCCATTTTGAAGTCTAACATAGTGCAAAGCATACAGTGAACAGTTAATATATATATTTATTAAATACATGATTAAAAGAATGCATTAATTTGTTCTTTTTCTAATTGCTTATTCACATGATAGGCCTACTTTTCTCCATTGGGGTATTTATTATTTTATTTTTCTTTTTGAAATGAAATATATTTTTATATATTTTCCAACGTATCCTAGACGTTGTAAATATTTTTCACAGACTACATGTTTCTTTTATTGTTTAATTCTAAATGGGACATAATTTTCAAAGTTCAAAAGTAAGATAGAATCATAAAAATAAAGCGTATGTAAATATTTATATAATTTTGTCCAGTAAAGGGCTGACCCAAAGTCCAAAACAAAAGTAAATATTACTTGATGTGACTATATAAAAAGAAAGGCTAAAAAATCCTCGCCAAAAGTATGAGTTACAAAAACAATGACAAACAGAAAAATATATTTTGAATACTTGTGAAGAAGAGAGTGTTAGATTTAAAATGCGTGTATTTCTTATTTAAAAAAAACTCTACCCTTTTATAAAAAAGAATGCATGAAAGACAGACATCACGAAAGATATAATTGACAGTGAATTATCAGATCTACTAATAAGCTGGTGAGTGCAAATAAAATAAAGATGTGACAAACTCACTGTCAACAATCTTTCTCATTGCTAACATCTAAAAGAATCACAATACTCAAAATTACTATGAGTGTGAAGAAATGAAATGAGCACACTCATTCACTATTTTGGGGAGTGTAAGGTAGTCAGAACAAATGTGTTGACACTCTCAAATATGTAGCTTGAAGGTGGCAGTAGTTGTGATGTAGGTGTGGGTCATTAGCCTCCACAACAACCCAGCACAAACTTGGAGAGATGCACCAATCTACTATAAAGAGTGAGGGGAAGCTAAAATGTATAATTTACAAGTGAAGACAGACAAGAAAACTCTTGAGTTCTTCCTGCAGGTATGAATAGCAGATAGAACTCGGTTTTCCACTAAGCATCTAGCCATTAACCATTGGATCAGTCACATAGTTCCTAAGGGCAAACAATAATTCTCAGAAAAGTTACAATCAGCCCACGAAGCCCATTATTGTCCTAATTATGCAGTGGTTTTCAAGGCCATCCCACTCCCAAAGTAGGGAGTACTATACTACTAATTACACACAGCAGTCTAGTTTTTTCTCTCTGGTACAAGAAATAGGAAATTGGTCCTCCACTATATGCTGTTCTTCTTAATAACTACCCCCTTAGCTACCCAAAGATCTGTAGAAGCTTTGAAATTGCAAAGTATAAAGGGCTACTTAAGCTTTAAATATACCATCATCTGCCTCTAGAGCAGTGGATCTCCACTTTAGCTGCACATTAGAATCACTTGGGAAGCTTCTGAAAACTAGAATGTTCAAGACCCACCCCAAACAATTGCATCAGATTCTCTAAGGGTTAGAGAGGGCGGACACCCAGGTTGTGTTTTGTTGCATTTGCTTTTAACCTCAACAGGTGACAGTGATGCAAGATAAATGTAAGGAATATTTCTCTACAGGAAAAAGGAACAGTAATGTTCTTCAAGACTATCTACCTATGTCTACTGTCAATTTTCCCTTTACCATCAGTTAACGATTACAAATATCCTCATCAAAATTTTAATAGGACTAAAGCTGCCTTTCACTTCTCTCAAAACTCTCTTCTGTTTTAGGCAATATTTTTCCTCAACAGGATCTTGTTGATGGCATCTAGCCCAAGTCCACCTGTATTTGAACAATGTTGATTTTATAGACTCATTGAAATAAGGCAGAAAACATGCCTTGGAGAACTACGAGGTGTCTCAGTAAGAAGGTTTTAGAAAGGACATGTTATAGGATATTGTCTTGTATCAGGATTTTGAGGCATGTTTAAGGAAGCATGACTTTCTGCTAGGTTAGATGCTCTTTGCAAGCCAGGATTGATTCTATGATTGGATATCTGAATGAACTTTATCAAGGAGGTGGAAGAAACAAAACAAGGTTAAAACCGTGATTGATGAGAAGCAGTAGCCTCTCATGTTAACCAAGAAAGATGGCTGTGGGTCATTTTTGTGAATTGGACAGTGTTTTGTTTTCACCTGTGATCAGATATAATTATGGAGTTGTTGTGATTCTGCCTCTATTTATGGTCACAGAGAGACCTTGTATGATCTGGTATTCTGTGAAATTGTTTATGCTCAACAGAAGGACACTGCTACTAGGACAGCTAGGCCAGCTTCTACTGTCAGGGGAGCTCCCACTAGTAACCTCATCTGCCTCACTCCCTCAACCTCCATAGTCCAGCTACACTGAAATTCTTGCTGGCTATTCAGCACAGAATATTTATTTCATATCATGGCCTCTGCCCTTACAGCCACTCATGCTGGGGACATCACTCCCTCAGACCTTCACATGACTGCCATCTTTCTACTCAAGCTCAAGTCGAATATCACATTTCCAGAGACACCTTCCATGACTACCTTGGATAAAGCAGCCCCCTCCCCAGTCATTTCTAACTCCATGCCACAGTTTATCTTCTACAGTGCTTTTAATTCAGAATGTGGTTTATTTGCTTTTTTTTAAATAAAAATTGTATATATTTAAGGTGTACAACATGATGATTTGATATACATATACATAGTGGAATCATTACTATAATCAAGCTAATTAACATGTCCATCTTCTCAAACAGTCACCATTTTTGTATGTGTGTAGTGAGAGCACTTGAAATCTTCTCTTAGAAAACTTCCAGTATTCAATAGCATATTAATAACAATAGCCATCATGCTATAGATTACAATTCTAGACTTATCCATCCTACAAAGCTCCAACTCTGTTCTCTTTGATCAACATCTCATTTCCTTCATACAACCCATAGGTTTTGATATGTAATAGTCCACTATGATTGTTTATAAATTGTCCACTAATGTAATAGATTTCCTCTTTGATTCTAGAATGATTTCAGATAGATTTAGCAAGAATCACTAGCACCAGTCCCAATGAGTCTCCTTGCCTCTGACCAGGGCACTTTCTCAATGTGAAACCAGAGACAACACAACATTCTGACTGATTTAAGCCTGGGCCATGTGGCCCTTACAGCACCCTCTCAGTCCCAGCTTAGGAGAGAGGAACTAGACTGAATTACATGAAGAAATAATGGGGAAAAGATGGAGACATAGAATAATTAAGGTAATCAGAGAATGTCTGGGAAAATATTTTTGTTCAAAACTAAATTGGATAGGTTGTATTCTTTTCTACTAAAAAAAAGTTACATTTCACCCAAACTAGATATAAATGATATTTTTACAATATTGACAATAGAATTGACATAGAACTGGCACTATGGCTGACTGGTTACTAGGTGTGCACTAACACTTCTACACACTAGTGACATTCAATTGCTGGACGTTGAAAAACAGTTTTTCCATCCCTTCTACAACCTCTCACATTCTTTCCTATTAACACACTGCCAAAGATTTTTTTACATCTCATGGCCATTTCACACTTCTTATTTCCTCTTCTCCTTCACGCATTGAAACAGGCCCTGAATATAAATTAAATCATTCATTCTCAATTGTTCTACTGGTATGAGCATCTCAACATTGTACAAGTGATAAGTTATAAGTTCTAGATAAGTGGACACTTTTAGGTCAGGATAAAAATATTCATGGTGAAGAAAGCAAACAAAAAAAACAAAATAAAGGTTTTAGTCAAATATTTATGTCAATTTCTTCAGACTGGACTCTGTCTCGCTCACTCCTCTTAGAAGTTGTCATGATATTTTTATGTTTTCACAAGCTAAAACACAGTCTATTTACAAGCCCACTTGATGTTTTCTCAGTAAACAATGAATTCTGGACACAGAAAATCTGACCTGATTCAAGTCTAACATTTTCTTTATTGGTCCAAAGATGATATCTCTTTCTTTATGTTCTCTATATGTCCAAATAGTCCAAAAATTCTTTTTTCCCCAATTCTTGCTGATATTCATCATACATTATCACATAGAAGAATTATTCTATTTTTAAAAAGAAAAATATCCTTTCTGAGGCTGGAGAAAATGAAGAGAAGCTAACCATCACCCATAATCCGTATCTTCACTGAGGTATCTAAATGTGGATAATGTGGATTTGAAACAAGGAGATAACTATATGCAGGCATGGCTCTATCTATAGAGATAGCATAGCTCAATGGATAATTGCTAACAGCCCAAACTCTGGTTTCAGAAGCCAACGTTTTAATCCAGGCTCCACCACTAACAAACTCAGTTTCCTGATCTGTAAAATAGAGATGAAAATATTACCTACCTCATAGGGTTACAGTATGGATTAAATGAATTTATACATATAAAAACATTTTGAATATGTACTCGATATATCTTAGCCATATTATCACCAGTTGTTTATCTATCATTGTGACAGGATGATGTGTGGAGTATTATATGCTTTCATATACAGTCATTTCAGTCACCAATGGACTGCATATATGATGGTGGTCCCATAAGATTAATACCATATAGCCTAGCTATAGGTAGGCTATACCATCTAGGTTTGTGAACTCTATGATGTTCAGACAAAAATAACATCACCTAGCAACACACTTCTCAGACCATATCCCAATTGTGAAGTGACACGAGTATATTTAATTCTAGGACTTGCCTCCATTTGACATAAGATATGTGAACTTGACTTTGCCTCATGGTGACCAGACACCAAGCAAATACTTAGCTTTCAAATTCCAAAATCTCAGGTCCAAACACAAGATAGAAACACTTTTCTTTCCTGTAAGTTAATCACATTCTAGATAAATAGGCTGTGTAACTTTTATTCTGATATAGACCAAAGGGTAGTGTGTGAACAGCAATTGAGGGTAGACATTAATGAAAGTGCACATTTTCATTAATCTCAGAAAGTGTACATTTTACCACCTTATCCTACTCTCACTTAAATATCTGGGAAGAAAAGAAGCAATGTAACCCAAGAGGATGTGAGAGATCCCAGACTTATGACAGGCTTCTTGAAGTATAGCTCTGGAAGCATCCAGTGTGACACCTCACAGTCCAGGCATGATTGCACAAGGCATCTAGGCAAAGTGACCTGAGAGCATCCCACTTACCCCAGGGTTCCTGAAAGGGCATGTACTTTAAACAAATGAGGGAGAGTTGAAGAGACCTTCATAGCCTCAAGACTAGAAAAAGAGAATACCAGAAAAGAGAGCGTAACATGGCACTTGAGCTGGAACTAGGAAGAGCAGACAGTTACATCTTAATCAAGGTCCTCACAGTGGAGAAAACTACTCCAGAATGAAAGCAACGAGCTCACTCAGGAAATGCTACAGAATGACCATGCCTAAGGATGAAATAAGTTACATTTCAACAAAAAGCAGATTAAGTAATTAACCATTAAGAAGAAAGATTTATTCGTAATAATTCCAGTCAGAAAATAACTCATATCCATCAACTGGTGAAAGAATAAACAAATTGTGGTGGGCGTATATATATATACACACACACACACACACGCACAATAAAATAATACTCGGTAATAAAAAGGAGTGAACTACTGATACATACAACTTGTAAATTCACCTCTCCCAAGGCCAGAAAATCAGTGGCGTCTCCAGATTTTACAACATGAGAGACTTCTCCAAGTTTCTAGGCCTCAGTTTCCCCCCAAATTAAGCACATACCTCCAGAGTTAGGGATCTCCCTCTGATGTTCTCACCCCATCTATACAGTTGAAAATTAACTTCCTAAGACTTGCTCTTAGCCTGGGATTCCAAGTTTTCAGCAAATTTATTCAGAAAGTCCCAATTCTGCATAAACACAAATATATCTTCTTTACACCTTCACAAAGCTACAGACCATTATTCCTCACGAATGTAGACACATCACTCCTTAAGAAAATACTTGAAAATCAAATCTAGCAATACAGAAAAAGAATAATACACTGTGACCAAGAGAGCTTTATCTGAGTAATACAAGGCTGGTTGATCATATGAAAATTCACCAATGCAATCCACCATATTACCAGTTTAAAGAAGAAAAACTACATGATCATACCAATTGATATGGGAAAAGCTATATCAAAATGTTGACAAAATTCAACATTCATTCACGATTAAACTACTGAGCAAAGTAGGAATAAAAGGTAACTCCATCAACCAGGTAAAGGCTGTCTCTAAAAAATCTACGGCTTGCGTCGTGTTTAATTGTGCAAGACTGAAAACAAGGCAAAGGTGTCCACTCTCACCACTACTGTTCAACAACATTGGAAGTCTTAGCCAAGTGAATAGACTATAAATAAATAACAATAATAAAAATGGTAAAAAGCACACAGATTAGAAAAGAAGAGAGGAAACTGTCCCTGTTCACAGACAACATGATTGTGGACACAGTCAATTCAAAAGAATCTACGAAACAATCATCTGGAACTGATAAATGAATTTCACAAGATCATAAGATACAAGGTCAACTCTCAAAAATCTTTATACCAGCAATGAACAATTGGAAAATCAAATTTAAAAGAAAACAATACTGTTTACGATAGGTCCCCCCTCAAAAAAAGGTAGACATATTCCAATAAAACACATCTAGTATGTCTGTTGAAGACTAGAAAATGCTGATCAAAGAAATCAAAGAATATCTCAATAAATCAAGAGACACACCTTGCTCATAAATTTAAAAAGTCAAGAAGTAAAGATGTCAGTTCTCTCCAAATTTATATATACACTAAATGCAATGTCAATCAAAAACTCAGTAGGATTTTTGTAGTATTGACAAGCTGAAGCTAATATTTACGTGGAAAAGCAAAGGAAATGGAATAGACAAAACAATTTGGAAAAAGAAAAATAAAATTGAAATAATCACGCACTACCTGATTTTAAGAGTTATCAAAAAGTTACAATAATCAACAGTATGGAATTGCCAAAAAGATAGATACATTGATCAATGGCACAGATTAAAATCCAGAAGTAGACCCTCCTGAATATGCCAATTTATTTTTGACAAAGTCAAAGGCGATTCAATGGAGAAAGGACAGTCTTTTCAACAAATGTAGATGGAACAATTGGACATCCATATGACAAAAAACAAAAAAAGTACCTTTAACTAAACCTCATATCTCATACACAGTTTAATTCAAAATGAATCCCAGATCAAATGTAAAATGTCACACTATAAATCTTTTAGAATAAAACACTTAAGAAAATATTCATCACCCAGATTTAGTTAAAAACAATTTTAGATGTAACACTAAAAGCATAATCCATAAAAGAAAAAAATTGGACATTGTCAAAATATAAGCTTTAGCTCTGCAAAAGACATCATTAAGAATGAAAAGACAAGACAGCCATTGATAGAAAACATTTGCAAGCTACACATCTGACAAAGGACTTGTATCCAGGACAAATTAAAAAACTCTTAAAAGAAAAGAAACAACCCAATTTGTTCCATATGGGCAAAAGATTTGAACATATACTTCACTAAAGAGAAAATATGTATGACAATTAAGCATATAAAAAGATGCTTAACGTCAATATTCATTAGGTAAATACAAATTAAAACCATGATGAGATACAACTGCACATCTATTAGAATATCTAAAATAAAAATTATTAAGTTCTGGTGAGCAACTAGAATTGTTATACATTGCTGGAGGGAATGCAGTATGGTATAGCAACTCTGGAATACGATTTGGCAGTTTCTTATAAAGTTAAACATCATTTATCATATGACTGAGCAAGCCCACTTCTGGGTGTTTAGCCTAGATAAATTAAAAAATGTTTACACAAAAATCCGTGCCTGAATGTTTATAGGAACACTGTTCACAGTTGTTTAAAACAAGAAATAACATGAATGTCCTTCAGTGGGTGCATGGCTAAGCAAACTGTGATACAGCCTTACAATGAAATACTACTCAGCAATTCTAAGGAAGAATCTATTGGTGCACACGACAATGTGGGTCTCAAATGCCTTGATGTGAATGTAAGAAGGTAGTCTCAAAAAGTTACATACTGTATGATTCCATTTATATAACATTCTCAAAAATACGGAACTCTAGTTACGGAATACACATCAGTTCCTGGGGTTAGGGATGGGGATCTGTGCGAGCGCTGAAAGATACCTTGAGGAATATTTTTTGGGATGCTGTAACTCTTCTGTATGCTGATTGTGGTGTTGGTTACACTGATCTATTCATGTATTAAATGCTTAGAAATGTGCAGCCATAACAATAGTCAAAAGAAGTTCATTTAAATTCTTCTTACTCCTTCTAAGACACTTCTCAAAACAGTACTGACTCATGCCTTCAATGTCAGTTTTGTGATTTTTCACTTATTTTCTGCCCTTATAAAAATAATTTTTATTTATCAATCTATTAGTAATATTACCAAATAATCACTATATGGCAAGCATTTTTCCAGGTTCTTGGTGTTATTTTTAAAAAATGATGGTCTCTACGGGTGTACTTTTTCTTGTTGATAATTTGAAACTTCATCTTTATCACTTTACCCTTTGACAACAATTCAAAACTCTTAGCTTTTTTTTTTTTTTTTGCCTTTATTTCAAGAGATTTACCAAGTTTGTTGACATTCTGGCAACACATGAATTTATATGCATCTTCCTTCTGCAGACTCCATATTCCTGAGTACTTTTGTGATTCTCCATAACTTCATTCAGTTCAACTCAACAGTTATTGGCAACCAGTATTTTCCATGAACTAACTAGGTTTAGAATTGAACCTAGGTTGAAACAGAGGCATAAAGCTTAGGAGGTCATGGAAGAAGACAACCTTTGTTTCCAAATGTCCTTGACCTCTACTTCAGATAGAATCTTCTTCTTATGCTTAAAACCACATTATTTAGTATTTCCTGATATGAAAGAATTAATGTTAATTTATTTAGATAAGCTAATAGTATTGTGAGCTTTTTAAAATGTTTTATCTTTAATATATATTGCTAATATGTTTACTGATTAAAAAATAGTATTTGAGATTTGCTTCAAAATTATTTGTGAAAAACAGAGAAGTTAGTCAGGATACAGATGAAATCAGAGTGAGCATAAGTTTATAATTATTTAACCTGGGAGATGAATATATAAGGCTTCATTATATTTGCTCCTCTTTGGTATACAATTTGTTTATTTATAATAGAAATGTTAAAAAAAAAGAAAAAATAAAGAAAAAATTAAAATATTTCTACTGCAAGAAACTTTTTCTCATATCATATCATACTTATAGTCTGCTTAGCACAAAAATACCCAATTTCAATGCAGTTCAACAATTATTCAACATGTGGTCTTAGGCAGTCACCAAAGGATGATTGCTATATGAGCAAGGACACACAAATAGCCTTGACCTCAGAGTTGTGTCTAAGCAAGAGGCAAGCAGCAGTTTATACATACGGTATTTGAAACAAGACACATGTTTGTTGCCACCATCTTTAAATCAAGCCTGTAGTAAGGCCAGTCTGCTCCTAGGTCCTTCTCACAAGCCAGTCTAAGCCAGAAGGCGAAGAGAGATTTCCTCACCAACAGAGCATCAGAGGCGCCTGACCTGCAGGTAGAGATGGGCCTGTGGACAGCCTGTTCCCAGGGAGGTTGCTAATCCCTCATAGTGTGGCTTAGTCTCCATAGGGCATGTCTCTCAGCATCCATTTAAGCCACAGGTGCATGGCTAGAAGGACCCCAAAAATGTCTTGGGATGGGTGATGTTTAATAGAATAGAAACACAAGAAGTTTTCAGTTATTAGTTGCTGCATTTGAGTCCTAAGGGTAAATAAAAATTACAGGTACTTAGATTCCTTTAAGTTAACTGTGGGATCCCTTTCAAAGAACTTTGTGATTTGACATTTGACAAGTGGCTTTTAAAAGACATATCTTGAACTTCTTTTAAGCTTTAATATGCATGCAATAACATCTCCTTCGGTACTCTTCCACTTAGCTGCATTAACTAGTATTAGTTAGTATTGCATTAGTTAGGTGCTGCTTCGACCTCAGCATTAATTAATAAGTGTTTTGCCTGGCATTTTAAACACAACGTAATTTATGTGAAAGGAAATAAAGCAAGCACAAAGCCTCTTCTGTTGTTTTCATGTTTAGCTTTGTGTTTCTAGCTTTTGCTGTATCTGCAGAAGTTCTGTTGACATAATTCCTTCTCAAATGGAAGTCAGTGGCTTCCTATTTCATTCAATAAGTATTTATGGGGCAGCTCCTTTGCGTTGGAGTCTGTTTCAAATCCCTGTTAACAGGGATGAGCTTATTCCCGAGTGGAGCTTATATCATAACCAGAAGAAACAGAAAATATATGTTAATAATTGAGATAATTGAAACTTGAGTAAGTGCCCTGAAGGGGAAATGCAGAATGATGATAGAGAAAAACTTTTGTGTTTTAAGGGGACACCAACCTTAAGGAAGGTCACTCAGGAATGACCTCTCCAAAACGTGATGTTTTAACTGAGACCTGAGGTGTGAGAAGAAGTCAGTTGTGAGAGGCACCAGAGGATGAGAATATTAAGTAAAGGAAACTGCATGTTTCAAAGTCCTGAGACAGGAAAGAACTGAGTTTTTCAAGATCAGAAAGGAGGTCTCCCTGAGAATAGGGGACAGACATTATAGGGAAGATCATGTAGGCCTATCAGGCTAAGGTAGTGAGCCTGGATTTTATCTTTGGTCAATAAGAAGCTGTTGAAGTGTTTTAATATGGCTGGGAAATGATCATTAGTATTATGTAAGGGTGTTCCAACAGTATTGTGGAGACTGTATCGTGGAGGGGCCATAGTGGAAACAGTGAGACCAAGTATGAAGCTGTTGAAGAGCTGTAGGAGACACAGGAGAGGCATGTGGCTTAGGCGAGTACAGGAGGGGGGGAGAGATGTGGGCCAACTCAAGATATATTTTAGATATAGACAGGATTGCTGATTTACTGGATATGAGGAATTAAGGACTGGGAGAAATCAAAGATAACCTCCTGGTTTCTGGTTACAATGAATGGCAGGGTTTTCATGAAATGATAAAGGCACAGTAAGGTTTTTGAGGAGGGACATCAAAGCTTACTAAGTCTACAGAGATTTGCAACTGAGTACGTTAACAGGACAGTTGTATATATAACTGTGCCATATTGAGGTAAATCCAGATGTAAAGATATAAAATAGTGAAACTTTAGCATATGGATGATTTTTAAATTTTATTTCTATAATTTTAAATTATAGGAGAGTGATGTCAGCATTGTGGCAGAGTGAATTGTTCACTTGGTTTCTCCGTACTAAGTTACAACTAAATGGACATTCATTAACCAACAAAGGATTCCCTGCAAATCACACTAGGATGTCTGAGAGATCCATGCAGCCATACATCTGAAGGTAGGGGACTCGATCCCCAGAAAGCAGTGGAAAGAGGTGAGAAGATCCCTCCCCCTCCTTGGTGGCAGCAATCTAGGTTATGGGTCCTCACACAGCAGCCAGTGCATGACTGTAAGAGGAGGCAGGGGGCAGCCAGGCTTGCATGCAAACACTTTTGCTTTTTGAGTTGCAGCCAGGCTGAAGGAACACCCACAGTGCCACAGCAGCCCAGTCCATGGGAATGCTCTCCACTGAGTGGAGCCCCCCACCAAGCACAGCAGCTCAGGCAAACTACCCGTGAGTGTAGAGCTCACCTGTACATGTGAAAGAAAGTGCCTCTCCTCAACCACCTAGTGCACCAGCTTGGTCGGTCCCCTGCCAAGGCAGAAGTCCCACACCAGAGTGCCTGTACATGAGTATGTGACCTGCCAAGCAGCAGTAGCCAGCAGGGAAATGCAAATGAACCCTATTGGCACAACTTCCAGCAGATGCGGTGGGTTCAGAAAATACAGCTCCTGCCCGCCCCCTCCCCCTGAAAGGCGGCAGCTGGAATCTGCCATGTGACACTACCACTATCCACTTGTAAAGGATCAATTCATCAAACACCATCACAAACCATAGTAACACCTGAGAGCAGAAGGAAAGTGCCAGAAACCAATCCTCAAGTCACAGCAATTTGCAATCTAAATGACAGAGAATTCAACATAATTGTCATAGGGCCATCACCATTTCCCTAGTGGTTAAGTTCAGCATGCTCCACTTCAGCAGCCCAGGTTCAGTTCCCAGGTGTGGACCTGCACCTCTGTTAGTAGCCATGCAGTGCTGGTGGCCTACATACTGAAAAACAGAAGAAGATTGACATGGATGTTACCTCAGGGCAAATCATCCTCAGCAAAAATAAAATAAATTTAGACAGTTGTCACAAAGAAACTCAATGAGTTACAAAAAAGTTCAGAGAGACAGTTCAATGAGCTCAGAAATAAAATTAATGAGCAGAAGTAATACATTGAAACTCTAAAAAAAAAAAAAAACAAATTCTGGAGATAAGAAACACAATTAATGAGATAAAAAATAATTTAAGGGCCGGCCCCATGGCATAGTGGTTGAGTCCTGTGCACTCTGCTTTGGCAGCCCAAGTTCGTGAGCTTGCATCTCGAATGCGGATGTACACCACTCATCAAGCCATCCTGTGGTGGTGACCCACCTAGAAAAATGGAGGAATATTGGCACACATGTTAGGTCAGGGCTCATCTTCCTCAAGCAAAAAAAGGAGGAAGATGGGCAATGGATCTTAGCTCAGAGAAAATCTTCCTCACACACACACAAAAAGATAATCCTTAAATAACACAGTTGATGTTATGGAGGACAGAATTAGTGATTTAGAAGATAGAAATGCTTCAGGTAGAAGAGGAGAAAGAACCGAGATTTTTAAAAAATGAAGAAATTCTTTGAGAAATATCCAACTCAATTAGGAAATGCAATGTAAAGATAATAGGTATTCCAGAGGGAGAAGAGAAGGAGAAAGGAGCAGAGAGCTTGTTCAAAGAAATAATGGCTGAAAACTTCCCAAACCTAGGGAAGAAACAAGACTTACAAATACATGAAGCCAATAGAATTCCTAATTACATCAATGCTAAGATAACCTTCCACAAGGCATATAATAGTAAAACTGACAAAAGTCAATGACAAGGAAAAAATATTAAGGGCAGCAAAGCACAAGAAAATAACTCACCATGGAAATCCTGTCAGGATTTCAGCAGATTTCTCAGCAGAAACCTTATAGGCTAGGAGAGAATGGATTGATATATTCAGAATACTTAAAGACAAAAACTTTCAGCCAAGAATACTCTATCCAGTGAAACTATCCTTCAGATATCATGGAGAAATAAAAGCTTTTCCAGAAAACAAAAGCTGAGGGAGTTCATCGCCACTAGACTTTCCTCAAAAGAAATACTGAAGGCCTCATATCTTAAACAAAAGGCAAAGCTTTGAGAAAAGAGATAAACAGTCAGTCAAAATCAGAAACTTGCAGCTCTCTTCAGAACAGGTTAGCAAACACTTAATTATGACATAAAAGATAAAAGGGAGGAAACCATCAAAAACAACTATAAACAGTTCAATTTTGTTACAAACTCACATTACAAAAGAAAATAATGTGACAACAATATCTCGGAAGGGGAAGAGGAAAAGGATGGAACATGCTTAGGCTAAAGGAGATAAAAAGCTATCAGAAAATGGAATATCTCATCAATGAGAACTTTTATACAAACCTTCCAGTAACCACTAAACAAAAAATCAGAGCAGAGCCACAAGTCATAAATAAAGATAAACCTGAGAAAACTATCACAGAAAACCACCAAACTGAAATGGCAGTCACAGATACAAGGGAAGAGAATCAATGGAAAGAGAGAACAAGTAGAAAAGAAGAAATAAAATGGCAGTATGAAGCCCGCATTAATCGATAATCACTCTAAATGTAAATGAATTGAATTCTCCAATCAAAAGACAAAGAGTACTTGGACGGATTAGAAAATAAGAGCCAACAATAGGCTGCTTCCAGGAAACACAGCTCAGATCTAAAGACAAACATAGGCTCAGAGTAAAGGGATGGAAGACGTTACTCCAAACAAATGGCAAGCAAAAGAAAGCAGGTGTTGCCATACTTATGCCAGACAAAGCATACTTCAAAATAAACAAGACGATGAGAGACAAAGTGTGGCAGTATATAATGATAACAGGGACATTCCACCAAGGGGACATAAAACTTATGAATATTTATACACCTAACACAGGAGCACCAAAGTACATAAAGCAACTATTAACAACCTGAAGGGAGAAATTAACAGCAACACAATAACAGTAGGGTACCTCAACACCCCACTTACATCAATGGATAGATCATTCAGACAGAAAATCAATAAGGAAATACTAGATTTAAATGAAACACTTGATCAGATGGACTTAGTAGTAGTATACAGAACATTCTATCCCAAAACAGCAGAATACACATTCTTCTCAAGTGCCCATGGAACGTTTTCAAAGGTGCCATGTGTGGAAACAAGGCAAGCCTCAATAAGTTTAAGAAGATTGAAATCATATCAAACATCTTTTCCAAATACAACACTATGAAACTAGAAATCAGCTACAAGAAAAGAGCTGAGAAAGTCACAAATATGTGAAGACTAAGTAACATGCTACTGAACAACCATTGGACCAATTAAGAAATCAAAGGGGAAATCAAAAAATATCTGGAGACAAATGATAAAGAAAATACAACATACCAACTCTAATGGAATGCAACAAAACTGATGCTAAGAGGGAAATTCATAGCAATACAGGACCACCTCAACAAACAAGAAAAACCTCAAATTGGTAATCTTAAACTACATCTAACAGAAGTAGCAAAAGAAGAACAAACAGAGCCCAAAGTCAGCAGAAGGAGGGAAATAATAAAAATAAGAGCAAAAATAATTTAAATAGAGACTAAAAAAACAGTAGAAAGGATCAACGAAACTAAGAGTTGGTTCTTTGAGAAGATAAACAAAACTGACAAACAGCCAGGCTCAACAAGAATAAAAGAGAGAAGTTTCAAATAAATAAAATTAGAAATGAAAGAGGAGAAATTGCAATGGATACTGCAGAAATATAAAGGATTATAAGAGAATGCTATGAAAAACTATATGCCCACAAATTGTATAACCTAAAAGAACTGGATAAATTCTGAGACTCATACAACCTCCCCAAACTGAATCAAGATGAAATAGAGAAGCTGAATAGACCAATCACGGGTAAAGAGATGGAAAGAGTACTGAGAAACTTCCCAAAAAAACAGAAATCCAGGACCAGATGTCTTCTCTGGAGAATTTTATCAAACATTCAAAGGAGATTTAATACCTATCCTTCTCAAACTATTCCAAAAAGTTGAATAAGATGGAAGATGCTTGGCCTAAGCAGAGAATTAGTTCAGGTAGAGGACTCAGAAAAAACTGAGAAGGTGGCTCCAGGGGAATGGGAGAAAACCTAGCAAGGTGATGGTACAGAAACCAAAAACAGTGTTTTGAGTCCAGAGCGTCAAATCTCTCTTCATCTGTACTGGATCAACAATGTCCCTATTTTGTGCCTTTTAATTCATAGTCCACACAGAGTAAAAGTCTTCTGTTCAATTCTACTCAATGAATTTCTATTGACCTAAGAATACATTCCAAGTTCCTGAGCTTTCTCCTCAACGCCATGTCAGTGGGATTCCCTTCAAGTCTGAGCTAGCCTCACTGTCTTTCTTTGCACCAAATGATGTTATCTGCCATGGCTTTTCATGTTCTCTCCTCTACTTGAAATTCCACTTCTACAGTTTTTAAAATTTGGTTACATTCCAATTATCCGTCAACAAATATTGGTTGACAAATTGGAATGATGGAGTTAAAAAAAGAACTAGCTCTGAAATACAATTTTTAAAAAAGAGTAAACATGTCCAGTGAGCTTGTATCTCATTGCCCTCTGCCTCTGCATAATTCTAATGCTGTCGGTAAAGCACCAGCATTCAGATAGTTACTGTGGCTGGCAGCACATACAGATAAGCACCCAAAGCTCACTGTTCCTCTCCAATACATCAGACCTCTCTGGTGACCTACTCATCACTTTCTACCTCCTGCATGAATGTAACCTTGATTATTCTTCTCAACACTGAATCTCACCCATGTCCCTCTTTCTTGCCCCCAGATCATTATCATCCCAGGTAATATTAGTGTCACATCCAAATCTTGTCCCTACCCACTCTCTAGGATCGTATCCTTCTGCTTTCCCCCGATTGCATCTTGTGCTCTGCTTCCTGCTGTGCGAACAAAGGCATTGGACTCAATGATTCCAAGATCCCTTTCAGCTCTGCCATTCTCTGTGTAATTAGAGCACTGCTCTGTGATCTGTCTACAAATACAGCAGAAGTTCAGAGAAGGTTAGGGTAATTGAAGAACGTTTGCTAGAGAAAATGTGGACATTGAATACAGCCTTGAGGAACGGGAAGAATTTAAACTGGCAAAAAAGTTTGTCCCAGGTTGGAGAAACTGCATGACTCAATGCAGGGAGGTGGAAAGAAAAGGTGTGTGTACGGTGACTGATGAAAGATCAGCTTGACTGGTTTAGTAGGTACAGATTGCTGGAGGGTAAAAATAAGCCTGAATCAAACACAAAAAATAAGAAATAGGAAAGAAACAAACACCTGAAGGTGACTGAAATGAAATCTTTAGTAATGGCAATGATATTCTGCCCTAGACTTTAAAAAAGCATTTCGAAGCCAAAGGACAATCAAAATTGAAGAATTTAGGATGAATTCATAACTACTATGAACACATTTTATGGCAGTGAAGAATCACTTTAGTGGGTTTCAATATATCTAACTATGCAGCATAGATAAAGAAATCTATATGAATTGTTTTTAGGATTTGACCCATACCTAGAGGAAGGTCCTTAGCTGAGTCGTGTTATGCCAGCAAAAATGGAAAAGTGGCACTATCATTCAATCTTCAGAGTAGCTGTGCCAAAAAGAGTTGGAAATAAGGAGGCTTAGATCACAGTTCAAATCTTTATTCAGACCAGTTAATAGAAAGGAAGAATAGAAGGAAGGAGGAGAGGAAGGAAGGAAGGAAGGAAGGAAGGAAGGAAGGAAGGAAGGAAGGAAGGAAGG
>NC_060271.1:75279874-75366009 GCF_021613505.1 Equus quagga
AGGAAGGAAGGAAGGAAGGAAGGAAGGAAGGAAGGAAGGAAGGAAGGGAGAAGGGATGGATTGAGCGAAGGAGAGAGGGAGGGAAAAGGAGAAGGGATGAGAGGAAAGGAAAGAAAAAGAGAGGAAATGAAAGGTCTTTTTCAGCCGTTCCATGCCCTTAAATTTTAGCCATTTATATCACAAAAATTAGACACTCTTTTCATTGCAGGACAGGTAAGAGATACTGTTGATAGCAAAGGGTAAATCATTACTTTTCCTCAATTTAAAATTTCTGGCTAACTATACAGAAATAAAATTATTTTTTAACCTAGACACCATCTTCACATTAAACGTCTGAATAAAACTTAAGAATGTGTATGCTGTCTGAAATAAACTGAAGAAGGAAGGTAAATAACATCTAGTATGAGCTATATGCTTAGAACAGTTCTGTGTGCCTGACAATCATTACACCTTCAATCAATACAACAAACCTCAGGAACAGGTATAATCATTTTTCTCTCAGGGAGAAGGAAACTGATATTCAAAGAGTTTAAGTGATTTACCAAAGTATCACAACTTGAAAACAGCAGAGCTGGGCTATGAACTCAGTGAGTACAGCACTGGCTAACCATCGTGACCACCACTCACACACGTACACACATTCTACCCCAAAATGGGCCAAGATAACTTCTTTCCAATAAACCCGTGCTTTGAAAATACGATCAGAAAACCACCTGCATCCAAATCACCTGGGAGGCTTATTAAAAACCCGCGTTTCAGAACCTGCCTCAGACCACCTTCACTGAAATGTGCTCTCCAGGTGATCCTGGTATGCGCTACAAGTTTGAAGCAACGAAAAAATCAAACTACTTCCCATAAATCACATAGTATAAATGCCACGTGAACTCTTTAAACTAGTTATTCCAAACCACATCCTGTGCATGAACTTCTATTTTCATCAAAATCTAATATCCCACAATATAAACCAAAGCCATTTGGCCACTAAATCCGACTTTCCAAAATGAGGCTTTTGAAAACAACCCAGAACTGAACTGAACGGAAAGACTGAAGAGTAGTCAGTGACGAGATGTGCAGAAAACCCAACTTTTCAAAGATGGAAAAGTATTGAAGGATATGAGAGATGAATAGGACGTGAATAAGTCAGAAACAGAAAATGGGTGATGGAAGGTTATGGCTGGTCAAGGAAGGACCTTACGGACTCAAGCAACGTACATATTTTTAAAATCAAATTTATATTGAGGTATAATTTATATAGAAATAAAATTAATCCATGTAAATGTAGGGTTTAATGAATTTTGACAAATGCATGCAATCATGTAATCCCAGAAATAATCACTATATAGAACATTTCTACAAGGTTACCTGTTCCCCTTTGCAAACAGTGTTCCTCACTCATAGCCCCAAGGTACATCAATTTGCTCAATTGTACCTCTTCTAAAATACCATACCTTTAGCGGATGTCGAATTTTGTTAAATGCATTTTTCTGCATCTATTAAAATCATCATCCAGTTTTTCTCCTTTATTCATTAATGTGATGAAATACATTGACTGACTTTTGAATGGTTAAATCAAACTTGCCTTACTAGGGTAAACCTCACGTTGTCACAGTATATTATCTTTTTACATATGCTATTTTGTAATACTTGTCTGCATTTTCCTTCTCTTGTAAAGTCTTTGCCTAATATAGGTATCAAAGTAATAATAATAATCTCATGAAAATGAATAACAAAGTTTTCCTTCCTCTTCTATTTTCTCAAATAGTACATTAGAATTGGTGTTTCTTCTTCCTTAGCTGTCTGGTAGAGCTCACCATTGAGGACATCTGGGCCTGTAGTTTTCTTTATGGGAAGAATTTTAACTATAAATTATTTTTTAAATTGATACAGCGCTATTGAATTTTTCTATTTCTTCTTGAGTTATTTTTGGTAATATATGTGTTTCAAGAAATCAGTTCATTCTATATAGGTTGTTGAATTTATTACCATAACATTTTTCGTAATATTTTCTTATTGTTCTTCAATACTTATAAGCCCTTTGGTCAGGCCTACGCTGTCATTCTTGTAATAAGTAATTTGTGTCCTTTTTTTTTTTCCTTGATTAGTCAAGCTAGCAGTTTGTCAATTTTGCTAATTTTTTTAGAGAACCGGTTTTGACTTCCATCAATTCTCTTGATCCTCTCTCCGTCTTTGTGGGCCGCTGCTGTACAGCCAGTTAAGGACTGAAGTGTTTCTGAGGAATTTCTCTTTGTTCTCCTGCACTCATCCTAAACTTGGCAGACTACCCGGTGAATGTGATGAAGGTCAGTGGAAAGGATTTGGAAGGGACATGAAGGCTTTTATGGCTAGGGGGTCCTCAGGATTCTAACCATCACACCAGCCAACATGAGGCCATAAAATTTCGGGAGATTTCACTGTACTTCTACATATGTTGGGTTTTTCTTCTTCTTGCTCTTCTTCCAGGGATGAAAGTAGTCGGGGGCCTCTTTTCTTTATTAAATGTTTATCTTTTTCTGCATTTTAAGTTTTTGAATGCTTAGCTCTCTTATGGGCTTTTCAAAATATACAATTTTGAGTATAGCCACCCTGTTCCCCTTGTTCCTAGAGGGTTTTTTTTTTAATAGAGTCTGTGTGATTGGGGTTGGAAGGAGAATCATTGGAAAATCATATACGCAAATCAGCCAGGATACTTTCCCAGACTACTCTTTGTCCGATCACCATCTCTGCTACCTGCTGTACACTGGGGGATGTAACGTGAGCTCTGCTTTTACACTGCCATTAGATTTATGATCCTTACTACCCTTCTATTTATTTCACATTAAACAACACCTGAAGGCAATGGCTTTTTGACATAATTTATTGGGATCTGATCTTGTTTTTTATAAACTGGGGTATATCACTTATTGTAGCCTATATGAAATGTATTTATGTTTCCTACCTGAACAGGAATTCTCTGAATTTGCTGCCTTCACTAAAATTGCAAACCTAAATTTGACTGTCTAAATAACCATAGATCAATTCCTTGCTTCTCTTCCCTTTATTCCTTCATCTCAATATGCTGTTGAGGTTAGACCTGTTTAGTCAGTCCTGCCAAGTCTGGTCAATGTGGAGCCTAATAAGTGCTTTCTAAAATTACTTCTTTATTCTTTGCATACACAAGAAGAGAAAGGTTTCTTTCTCAGAATCGCGTCTACCTCTCCACAAATGGTCATAGTTCCAAACAAGAAGCTCTGTGGCATCTTTATTTCACCAGTTACAAGACCTCATAAAGAACACATTGATTTTTACAAGACCTCTGTGCAATAATTGTAGATGTATTATTACCTTCTTTTCAAGTTATTCCTAAACCATTTACTATTTTATCATATTCCACTGCTTCTAAATATTTTATGGTACCAGATTTATGCTCTGCCTTCTCTTCTATCTCAACCCACCCCAATAGCCAATTTTTATTTGCTTTTTCATAGGAAAGCTTTTAGTTTCTTGGACTATAATTTCCCAAGACTACATTAAAAGTCAATTTTAATCCATCAGAATTTCTGTTTCTGGGTCACATATGGATTGTATTTTCTGTTATTTTCTCATTAGAGACTTGTAAATGTTTTTCTTAATTTTTCTTTCTTCTCTAGTCCTCAAGATCCACAATTTTTTAAAAACAAGGGAAAACAAAATGAAACCATATCTTCTACACAAAGTTTGTTTTTAAAGACACAACAATTCTGTCAGAGGACTTCTGTGCTCTTCCCAAGTCGAAGCGATCCTTAAAGTCCTCAGGCTGTCTCTCATTCCTAACCGGGATTGTCTATTCTCATTGATGGATATGGGGGCATACTCTGCCAATTCCCTGTTATATTTCATTGAGGTGATGCCTTAAAACCATTGCCCTGTTACAAGAAATGAGAGATACATTTCATTCCCCAGGGTTGCTGTGTATATGTTTCTTTTAGCTTGAGAAGAAATAGGCTGCTTTAGGAGGAAGTAACTGTCAGGATGGGCTTGGTGATACTGCAGTAACCAACAATTCCACATCTCAGGGGAGTAACCAACAAAGTTTCACTTCCTGTTCATGGTATATATTCCAACATGGACCATCAGAAGGGCTTCGTTTATTATTGCCACTCAGGCAATCGAACTGATGAATCCATCAATATATTTGCTTCCATGACCTCTGAGGCAAGGAGAATGGAACCCTGTAAAATATATCTAACTCTTGAAAGGATCACTTCTAGTCTTTGGTCACATTTCGTTGGCCAAATCAAGTCATATGGCCTTAAAAAAAAAAAAAACCCAAAACCTTCAGAAGGAGGAGAAAAGTATAACTCTGTTATATACTTAGAAGAAGAAGAACCAGAATACTTTGGATTCATGAGGCAAACTGAAATTTGGATTGACACATTAGTTATAACATGGAAAGCACATTTACTACAAGTCTTTGCCTATTCTTTGCCTGAAATATTTTTGATCTATTTAACCAAATACTGAAATTCTTTGAGCCATATTTTTGTGTTGACAATTTTCATGAACACATACCGTGTCGACCATTAGGGAAATTAATGTACTTAATGAAATTCATTGTATCACCTTTCCTACTGGTCTCACCCTCTTTTTACTTAATTTGTCCTTGATCTCTCTGGATAACATTTTTTAAAAATTGCATCTTTATCTGTATGTTTATCAAAAGGGCTAGATTATCCCAATGGGAGAGAAACTTACTCCTCTAAGCAGCATTTTAAAAGTATATCAAAGCTTAGTTAAAAGCATTTAGGATTACATATTCTCTCTAAAGAAAGAGGTATAGTTATGAACAAGATAGACACTCCAGCTACCAAGGGTAACTGGCAATAAATGAATAATTTCACAGTTAGTGATCTAACTGTGATTACTGTCAAAGACAAAATTAAGTCCAAGGCAAAATTAATAAAGTCCATTTATTCACGAACTTGTGGAAAGGGCTCCATCAGCCATCACTTTCATTTTCACGTGGGCTCAAAGGTGTTAGAAAGGAGAGTAGAAAGCTGACACGCTTAGACAGGCTCTTATTGGCAAATATTCTATTAAGTTGGGATTTTTGAAGTGGTGAAAACTTTGTAATTGGTCTTCAGCACATTTGGCAGTCCCTGCTTAGCTTCAGGGATTAATCAAGCAGGTTGAGGACATTTTAAAAGAGAAAGGATTACTCAATGTTAGGAGCTGAGGGTTTTCTGAAGTCAGTCATTTCCTGGAACAAGTGGGGTTAGATGGGGTGTTTTTTACCATCAAATTGTCATAATGGTCCTTATGAGGGGAAATGGCTGCAGTGGCAGGCTGGTTCTCATTACCATTGTTCTGAATGCTATAAAAAAGAAGTGAATGGTACTGAGGAATCATCTAATAGGTTCCATGTCCTACCCTGTGGGGTTAACAAAGGAAGGTTCCCTTGAGTAAGTCAGACATTACACAAATTTGAGTCCAGGTACATCTTTTCATTTTGGTCTTGCATATACATAGTACTGCATAAAGTTTGTTAATATATTTTTATTTATAATTAAATTTTTATTTACATTTATACATTTAAAAATGTTTACAAATATTTTTATGGAAAAAAGGTAAGACAAATGAATGGATCATTCTCTTCCAGAGCTTATACAACAGTTTTTCAATGTTAACGCTATTTACCCTCTGGGCTGGATAAATCTTTGTTGTGGGGGCTGTCACGTGATTGTAAGATGTTTAGCAGTATCGCTTCCCTCTACCCACCAGATACCAGTAGCCCCATTCCCCTGATCAAATGTCCCAAGGTGCAGGGGAAGCAAAATAGTTCCCAGTTGAGAACCCTAGCCTTTGATGCAGTTAACTATGGCCTCATTATGAGAATGGCCACTCAAAGCAGCTATATCTTTCAACCTTATCAGGTGGAATTAACATTGACCTCATTAATTACTTTAGAGTGTGTAGTAAAATGTGTATGAGTTTTCAATAAACCTTGTTTTAGATTTTTTTTGAATATTCATTTGCGAGGGTTGATAGCAATGAATTTAACCCATCATCATTTTGCTTTATAAAAAAAGGGCTTCGATAAAAATTAACACTGTTAAATAAATAACTCTGTAATTGTCTCCTTTCAGATACATGATAGTACTGTACTTTCTAGTCCTTACTGTGTTTGATTAGGGCCAGATGACTTGTTCCAGCCATAGAATAGTGAGCAGAAGTAACATGTGTCGGTTTTGGTCTGGAGCAATTAAATGCCAATCTGAGACCCACCTGAGACTGTTTTCCTCTGTGTTGGGATTTTAGTAGTCGCTTTTACAAATTTTATAATGAACGTGCACAAGAGATATCCTAGACTAGAGGCAAATTATCACTTTTTACTTAAAAAGCAAATAACTACACGGATTCCCACATCCCATTTTTACCCCTGGAGCAACACAATGAAAGCCAGATCAAATCTACTATGCATGCAAAGTCTATATCTTAGCTGGGGAACAGAGGAAAATGGATTTGTTTTTTACTTACATATGAGAGAAAAAGGCTACTGCCTCTCTCTCTCCTACAAAAAGAAGAGACAACAACCTTTGCTCTCTGAAGATGGGACTAAATGGATCCTGGATTCTCACTCTACCTTTTAGAATGTGAATACATCTCTCCAAGGACCTGATAAGCCTCCACACCACCCCTCCCCAACCCCATTTGAATCTTTGCTTTCTATGACCTGGATAACATCTTCAAGGTCCGGAGCTTCATTTTCCCTTGAAATCTAAAAGCTTACCTCCAGAATTAAGCAAATCTCTCTAGTAGATCTAGTAGATATATCACTATGTGTACAGTTGCATATTAATTGCCCAAGAGTTGCTTTCAGCCTAGCATCCCAATTTACAGAAAATTTTGTTCAAAAAGCTCTAACTTCATGGAAACACAAAAATGTTTCTCAACACTCCAAAGTTTCACAAGTCTTTGCCTGGTTTTGGTATAAAGTAATGCCAGCCTTAGGTAAACTAAGTTGGGAAATATTCCGTCCTCCTCTATTTGCCACAAGTGATTGTCAAGAATTGGTGTTATTCCTTCTGGAAATGTTCGGTAGAATTTTTGAGTGAAAGCATCTGGGCCTGGAGATTTCTTTTTTTGAAAAGTTTTTAACTACTATTTAATGTCTTTATTAGTTTTAGGACTATTCAAAATATCCACTTCATCTTGAGTGAGTTTTGGTAGTTTGTGGTTTTTGAGAAATTAGACCATTTCAAGTAATTTTTCAAATTCATATGTGAAGAGATTTTGTAGTATTCCCTTAATTTTTTTTAATGTCTAGCAAGTCCTTAGTAGACATATCATATATATAGTATCTATCTCTATATATACACAGATTGTGGAATATTACTCAGTCATAAAGAAGAAGGAAATCTTGCCATTTGTAACATGGCTGGGACTTGGAATAATTATACTAAGTGAAATAAGCCAGATAGAGAGACAAAAATATTCTTTTCTAATATTAGTATTTGATGATATAAAGTTTCCTTTAAGATTGTTTCAGCTGCATCCCACAAATTTTGCTATGTTGTGTTTTCATTCAGTTCAAAATATTTCTAATTTCCTTTGAGAGTCTCTCATTGACCTGTGGATTTTGTAGGAATGTATTATTTAAATTCCAAATGTTTGGAGATTGTGCTTTTATCTTTCTCTTACTGATTGCTTGTTTAATCCATTATGGTCATGCGTGATTTCAAATCTTTCAAATGAGTTTGTAATATTACACAGAATACGGTCTATCTTAGTTTTCTGTTCCATTGTACACTTGAAATGAATATGCATTTTGCTTTTGTTGAATGGAGTATTCTATAAATGCTATTTAGATCCATTTGGTTAATGTAGTTCAGTTCTGCTATATTCTTTTGATTTTATGTCTATTATTGAAAGCAGAGTCTTGAAATCTCCAGCTATAGTTATGGATTTGTTTATTTCTCCTTTAAGTTCGCCTAATTTTTGCTTCATATATTTTGAAACTTTCATTTTAGGTACACACAACCTTTAGGATTGTGATGTCTCCTGGGTGAATTTACCATTTCATCATTATGTGACGTCTCTATTTCTGGTGATTTTTCATTCTTATGTCTATTTTGATTGATATTAATCTAATCATTCCACCTTTTTGTGTTATTGTTTCTAATTATTTTTAAAGTATTTTGAGTGGTTGCCTTCAGTATTGCAATATACTACGTAACTTTTTAACAGTCCACTCATTTTACTGTATTTTATCACCTAAAGTGGAATGTAGAAATTTTACCACCAAACGGGTCCCTGTTCCTTCCCTTCCTATGCTATTGTCTTATGTGTTATATCCACTTGCACTGAAAATCCATCAGGAAATTTTTATAATATTTTTGTTTCAATTCTCAGAGATATTTTAAAGCACTCAAGAAGATATTAATGGTCTATTTTATTTACATCAATATTTACCATTTTTCTTACTCTTCCATCATCCTGATGTTTCAAGTTTCTTTCTGGAATTATTTCCCTCCTGTCAAAAGAAATTTCTTTAGTAAAAGTTTTAGAGCAGTTCTGCTGACCACACATTCTCTCAGGGTTCCTTTATTTGAGAAATATTTATAACATTTTCATTTTTGAAGGATATTTTCAGTGGATATAGTATTTTGAGTTGACAGTTTTCTTCCAGCATCTCACAAATATGGAGCTACTTTCTCCTGGCCTCTAGGGTTTCTGATGAGAAATCTGTGGCCAACAAATCATTATTCCTCTGTTGGTGAAATGTTATTTCTGTCTAGTTGCTTTCAAGATTTTTTCTTTGTATTTAATTTTCAGTATTTGATTATGATGTGATTGGGCATGAATTTCTTGTGTTTATTCTATTTGTGGCTCAGTGAGATTAATCAATCTAATGGTTTATGGCTTTATCCAAATTTGGGAAGTTGTCACCCACTATTTCTTCAGATATTTTTTTCTTCATTGCACTTTCCTTTCCTTCTGGATCTCCAATGACTTATATGTTAGATCTTTTGGTGTATTTGCATAGGTCCTTGAGTTAATGGGTTGTTTTTTTTTAATTTTTTTTCTCTGTTGTTCAGATTGGATAATTTCTATTGATCCATCTTTAAACCCTTCCCTATGTCATCTCCAGTCTGATATGGAGCTTATCCTACACTGAACTCATCCTATGAAGATTTTTTAAATGAACACATGTCAAAGATTTTATTCTGTTCATTAATTAATAAGAGAATCAGTAAGATGTTAAGAGCAGTTCACAGAGATTTGATAAGCTAGGTATTTTTGAGAATTTATTAAAAAAATGTCTGAGAT
Organism: Equus quagga; assembly: GCF_021613505.1. Lineage (NCBI taxonomy): Eukaryota > Metazoa > Chordata > Mammalia > Perissodactyla > Equidae > Equus > Equus quagga. Next base: position 75,289,160 of record NC_060271.1, read on the forward strand.
AAGGTTGTTGAGCTAGACACAAAACTAATTAATGTCCTCCAGGTAAATGAGCTACAAAATTTGAGGTTATCTCTTTTCTGCTAGGGAGATAATTTTTTATGGTTTTACCAAACCCAAAATCCATGACTTAATGGTAACTTCACTAAGTCCAAGCATTTTGAAGAACAACAGTGGACTGAAGAAACTGCATTACCCTAGACAATCCTTAAGTAGGCTTTGGCTCCCCTAATGACGTTGAAAGGACATGCTACCCACCTACTATTTGCCTTATTTCCAATTTTTTGATAAGTTTTCTTAACAGTAAGAGAGAAGTAATGAGATCACTGGCTGGAGAAGAAACTGCAAATCACTCACAAGATCAGAATCTACACAATCAGAAACCAATAAAAGTATTGGTGCTGTCCAGTCATAGAGCAGCTATGCTAAGGTGTCACTCACTTATCAGCTGTGGCAACAGGCGCCTTGTGAGTCCTCGAAGATGGATTCAACTCCTTACAAATATTGGAAAGCCCAGGGCCTTCCATGAGATTTCTGTGAGTTCCAAGAGGGCTTATATTTCCATGCACTTCTCGGCTCTGCACTCCTGCTTTTGTTGAATTAGTTCAATTCAAGGATCTTCTCATTTTTTGTTATTGCTGTCACTGACAGTAAATGTGCCTTTCCCATAATTTGCCCAACACAAAAATAAAACAAAACCCACTCACATTGGCATTTATAGGGACTTCACTGGAAGGTTTAGGAAGACGGAAAGATTTCTATTTCAAGTGCAAACAACTTAGATGTTAGCGATTCACGTTCCCCCAAATGATGCTCCTGCTTCTGCTCCTGCTTCTGCTCGTTTCTCAGATCTTTCCTCCTCTATCTTTGTTTCTTTTTGACCAAACAACCTGGTTAACTCTCTTAAAATAAAAAAAAAAATCATCACAGCTGCTTATAACTCAGATACTCAGAGTTTTAATTTCACTTTAAGTGAAATTTATTAAAACGGGCTTAAAGTTTGAGCCCTCCTTTCAGAAAATTTCTGGTGCCAGCTGATAAAGCAAAATTTTCCTTCATTTTTATAATAAAGCACTGTTTGCCCCCTCCTCCTACCCACAGCATTGTTCATTCCGTCCATGCTTCCACTTCCCGATGATTTAACCTGTTTCTCATCATAGCCAGGAGCTTCTTGTTCTTCCCATAAGTCCCTGCTTAAAAGATGCAGTACTCAGGGTGGGGACCAGGGTGAGGCAAGCAAGGTGCTCTCCTCAAGCATAAAATTTATAGGTCACCAAACAACTCAATAATCAAGACAAATGATATTTCAATACACAATTTGTTTACAATATTTATAATGCATCCAACTAATGCAAAAAAAAAAAAAAAAAAAATCTATGGTGGCCAGCCCAGAGGAGAAGTCATTAAGTTCAGCAGGCTCTGCTTCAGTGGCCCAGGTTTGCTGCTTTGTATCCTGGGTATGGACCTACACCACTCATCAAGCCATGCTGTGGAGGCATCCCACACACAAAATAGAGGAAGATGGGCACAGATGTTAGCTCAAGGCTACTCTTCCTCAAGCAAAAAGAGGAAGATTGGCAACAGGTATTAGTTCAGGGCCAATCTTCCTCACCAGAAAAAAGGGGGAGGGGAATCTATGAAGAACAAAACATCAAAATTCCAAACAAAGGCAGGGTAGGTATTATTGGTTAATTTTTTTTTTTTTTTTGCCTCAGGTTTTAATATGGTTCTACACAGCACTGTTAGTGACTTTATTTTAAATTTTTCATGTTTTATTCATTATGGACTTCTTTGAATTAATTTTGATTTTTAAAATTAGTGCTCCTTAATACTATTTATCTCAATCGCTTAACCTTCTGACATCTCCTCAAATTCCAGGCCTGAGACAAGTGGCCCACCTACCCCACCCCAGCACTCTAATCAAGGTGAAAAACAAAGCTAATAGGAGTTCTTTCTAAGATATAAATACACAAATAAAAAAGATCTTTCTGGGACATAAAAGAAGATAGAAAGGTGGCATGGAGGATCATTAAGAAATTAGATTGAAAGTTGGGTCATTATACTGGCATATCCAGAGAACAACTGATGGCAAACAGTATTCACAGTCCAAGTGGCAGAGAAAGCTGATGAGGAAAATTCTGTTGGGCCTCAGTCTCCTCATCCGAAAACTGTGTGGGCTGTACAAGACCTGTGGTTCTCCCCTCTGGCTGCTCATGAGAAAGGTTTGGGTAGATCTTTAAAAACATTGATTCCCCTGGCCCTATTCATAGGACATTAAGTCATAAACTCTGAGCTTGTGGCCTAGGCATCAGCATTTTATCAGTGTGCCCCCTCCTGGGAAAAATGCTCATTTGATACGAGCACATTTCAGTTTCAAGGATCTCACAGCCCCCTTGTCACCATCAAGAAGCCATCCATTGGCTCCAATTTAGAAATACCTGCTTTACCCGATGCGGTTTTCTTTTGTTTTTGTTGTTATTATTTTATTGCCCAGTTCTAATATGTCTATTTGAATCTACTTCCATATTCTACTCTGCTAACACTTTTCCTCTTCTATTCGTTTCAATTGTGTCTGTGATCGCTTGTTGAAGCATGGTATGACAGCTGCTTTAAATTCTTCATCATACAATTCCAATGTCTGTGTCATCTTGGCCTTGGTGTCTATTGATTGCCTTTTCTCCTGCAAGTTGAGATTCTCTTGACTCTTCATATACTGAATAATTTGGGATTGTAGCCTTCACATTTTGAGTATTATGCTCTGAGACTCTGTGTCTTGTTTAAACGATATTTAATATTGATATTTTTGTTTCATCAGATAATCAACACAGTTGGGCTCCAGAAACAAATTCCATCCAGCATTCTGTTTATTGTGGTCTCAATGTCAGTTCCATTGTCACTGCCTTTGTTATTCAGATCTGTCCTGTGTGTGCATCAGCCAGCAGCCAGTCTGCGACCTGAGCAGTGGTCTCCCTCTGAGTTCCTCTTTCACTCATTTGGGATGTTGTTGAGGATAAGATCCATGTATGTTCAGCTCAGGGGTGAGCCCGAGAGTTTATACACCACTTTATGGAGTCACTTTTCTGAATTCCTTTCTGTCTGCGATCACCCTGGAATCCTGAGGGTCCCCTTTTAGTCCTCTATCCAGAAAACTGAGGCTTTATTTACAGTACTCCACCACACACTTCTTGTCAGTGTGCCCACCTCTGAGGCCAAGCAGGGTGAGGACAGAGAAAGCAATAGTGGTTCACTCCATCCTCTGGGAACCGCAGATCCTCAAATTGGAAACTTCTCACTCACTTTTAGGTGTCTGCAGGCTCCTTGCTGTCAATGTTGACATCACCACCTTCCTTTCAAGTAAATTTACCTAGGGGCTGGGATGAGAGAGAAGAAAAAAAAGGAGGAATGAAAAAGAAGAAAAGAAAATATGGAGATTCCTCCCACTGTCTCTGAATATTAGAAGGCCCCTTTCCTGCTCCTCAAGTCAGAACTAAAGGGCATCTTCTGGGGTTCTCTGTGTCTGCAACAATATGCACTTCTGGATTTGGGGCAACCTTCAGCCTGGGCGGGTGAAGACCAAAGTTGGAAAAAAAAGATAAAATCACCACTGCTAGGGTAGTACTTCAAATTCTGTTCTTCTTCCCCAATCTGCATGCAAATTACTTCTCAGAGTCTTCAAATATCATTCTCGTGCATGTTTTATAGCTCTATTCAATGGGAGAGACTGAAGTAAATACACTCTATTTTACCGGAAGCGGACCTGTTTACTGAGTTTAAATGCTTTTGACGAACAACTAATTAGGATGGCTCTGCTTAAAATGTTCATATCCTTTTCAAATGGTTATTTTTGTCAAAATAAATTTTAATGGCAATCTAATGTAATCACGACTCTATCAAGTGTTTGCCTGATTTAGTCGTCTTGATGGCTTCATATGTCACATGCCATATCTCCTGCCTTTTATTTAATTATTAAAAAATCTAAAATACATTGAATGAGTACTCTGAATTACGTACTTTCTAAGCACTTGACATGTATTAACTCATCAATTTACAAAATAAGCCTATGAAATAAGTACTACTCCAGATTTACAGGAGTGGGCCCTGAAGCATAGGAAAGTTTGCTTAAAAGTTTGCATAGCATAACTCAGCTAGAAGGAAACATCCGATCCAGGATCCCAGTATTGGCAATGCACTACACTGCCTTTCGTGTTTACAATAAATAGCACGTAGTACGTTACGAGCTGAATTGTATCCCCCTCAATTTCGTATGTTGAGTACCCAGTATCTAATCCTCAGTAGCTCAGAATTTGACTGTATTTAGAGACAGGTTTTCACAGAGGTGACTAAAGTTAAAACAAGGTCTTATGAGTGGGCCCTAAACCAATATGAATGGTATCCATATAGGAAGAGGAAATTTGCACACAGACTTGGATAGAAGGAAGGCAATGTGAAAAAATGGGGATAAGATTGCCATCCACAAGCCAAAGAGAGAGACTTGGAGCAGATCCTTCCCTCATGGGCCCTGAGAAGAAGCTAACTCTGCCGAAACCTGGGTCTCAAACTTCTACCCTCCAGAACTGTGAGAAAATAAATTTCTCTTATTTCAGCCACCCGGTCTGTGGGGCTTTGTAATGGCAGCCCTAGCAAACTAATATAGTAGAATAAACTTGATTCTCAAAGCACCAAAGAAAGTGTTACATGCACCTAATCAATAGGTGTTGACCTATTGAGATTTCACTCATTTAGATAAGTTGAGGTAGGCAGATAGTTAATTCAATTTTTCTCTTAAGCAAGTATTTATCACTGTAATTTTCATATCTCAAACTAAGAGCTAGTTCTGCAGAGTGAGAGCTAGATAACAGGAGAACCAGATCTGACCAGAGCAGGCCAAGAGACAGAGGCTAAAGAGCTAGAGGGATGGTAGACACAGATTCCCCAGAGGGGAATGGACTTTGGGGATCCATAGGGCCATCATTTTTTTCTAGCATTTAAACCAGTTGTGCTGAAAAATCCAAATGAATGTTAGAATACATAGGTTTTCTTAATGCCAACATATTGGCATTGCTTTAGCACTTTTTAAATAGTTTAAGATCTATTTCATTTGTCATTTAAAATTTAACTATCTTCTATAAAACTAAATGCTTCTTCTAGGAACACTGCGATGTGCGGTTGCTTACTCCTAAAAGATATGGCTAGGGGAAATGGAACATAGATTGTGGGTTTTAGAATAAATCTCTGAACATGTGGACTTGTTCCAAAGACTGACGAAGACTCAAGGGAATGTTGGCTACAAATTATGGAGATTAGATCTGGTTGCTTGCTCTAACATCATGGCCAGAAGCAAACCTTACAAACTCTATGTATTTTTTTTCCTGTGAGAATTAGCTAGTATGCAGGGAGATAATAAAAATGAAAGACAGGGAACCTCTGTAAAAGACGGCAACTTGAGCATAACCGCCCCCTATCACTATCATAGATGCCGACTGAGATCAACAAAGGAACAGAAGCAGAGGGAAAATGCACAACAAATGAAGAACTATGAAATGGTGCCATCAATGGACCATAAAAATCAAAGAATTGTGATTGAATATAGCATATATGAGGCCATATTAGAAGAAAAACCTGACAACAAATCTCAGATGAGAAGGAAAATTTATTTTCCTGACAGGAGAGATAAAAGCACTGTGGTGTTGCCAGAAGTGATCCAGAAAGACATCGAAATCTGGAGAGCCAAGGGATGTAAGGAAGGGAGAGAGGACCATGACAGAAATAAAGAGCTATCATCGGCCTAGGATCAAAAGAAATGAAACCAGCTGTTCCAAAATGGCAATGGGTAAGTGAAGTCACATCAAAGGGACAGCAGGTGCATAGCTTCTCCCTGCTACATCAGGTTTCTTCTCAGCTCCAGTGGACAAAGACACAAGAAGGAAAGGGCATTGGCACAGCTGATGCCACGTGTTTGAAGCCTAGGCAAACAGAGATCAAGGATGTGCGTTGAGTAGAAGAATGACATGGAAGAGAGAAGAAAATGTGTCAAGAATGAATTCTTCTTGAAGTGGAGCTCGGTACTTGGGCGTCCTTCCTTCACTAATCCATCCCACTTCACTCAAGTAGACAGACATATCAACAAACCAGCGATGCAAAATTTTGTCTACAAATCCTTCAGTTTAATGACAGAGAGGAGGATTCCAAGAGCATTTGGGAGAAAAGATGGGGAATAAAATAAAAATCACTCCATCCTACTTGGGAAAAACATTCCAGTCATGAAAAGGGTCTTTACTCTGACAAATAAAAATGGCAAGTAATAGGATATATTGGAGTATATAAGGAAGCCATTTTGTGTAAACCTAATTCGGCCTGACCTTGTCTTTCCAAAAGGGCCTGACCGAGGCCGTTGAGCATGCATTGTATATCTGCTTTAGAGATTCCCTATGGCAAGAGCAAAGACCCTTGAGATAAAGGTGCAACTTCTCTCCCTCTCCCAAGGTTGGCATCTCCTTAAAGATTAAGCATCTTTCTTTAGGCTGGGAACCAATTGCAGCGCTCATCTGTGACCACCCAGCCCGAGGCAACACACCTGCCACCCCGCGGCATTCACTGAGACAGCAGACCTATCTGCCGTTTCCATCAATCGCTGTGCTGACAGACCAGCCTCGTGACTATTGTAAAAGGGACATTTCAATCATATGTGAAACATACTCTTTGAGGGTATATAACCACCCTGTATACCCCCACTTCTTTGGAGTGCTCTGTTCCTCTGTGGAAAGACTTGCCTGGGTTATAATCCTCAGATTTAAGCTCGGAATAAACTCACCCAAATTTTCATTTATAGATTGGTGATGGATTATTTTTGTCAACAACTCAAAGAAAACTCAACAGAAAACAGATACCAGTGAGTGATCTGCTAAAATATTCCACAGCAAGAAATGGCAATCACATAGACAAAAAAGAGAAAAAAGACATACCTTTTTTCTAGACTAGAATATAATAGACACTGTGTAAGTCAAGGAATGTAAGGAAACTGATCATTCAGTACAGTTTTGAAACTATTGCAGTAAAAGCAGTAAAATGATCTACAAAAATTCATGAAACTACAATCAGGACATGGTGAACAGTGAACAGAGACGTAAAATATGAACAACTGATATTGCTAAAAGAAATGCTCAGAATAGATGAAACAAATGGTAAAAAAAATCATGAAGCCAATCATTCTGAACTGAAGAATGACCTAAAGATGATTAAGGGAATAACATAAGCCAGAAAAAAAGGAAAATCATTTCACTCTCATTTGTAATTTTGATTAAAAAAAAAACAGGATAAAGAAAGAATCCACTACAGACCCAAAAATAAGAGTCTAAACCATAATTCTAATTAGCTAAACTTGTCTATCAACAGACACATCAGGATTTTGTCTTCCAGTTTACCTTAGGTGGGATGGCCTATTACACATGGAAGATACTTTGCTAAGGAAGATACCCAAGGTGGGAAACAGAGCCAGCTATAGACGGGACACCTAAATTTTGGCTGCGAAGACAAGCATGGCCAAACCTACAGGTCTAGTGGTTAAGATTCATTCTCTCTTCATCTTTGTCAAGGTTCATTTTGGTCAGGGAACCACAAGACCCTCTGTAGGTTGTCATTATGTGGTAGCGGTGTGTTTCTGTGATGCTGAAAGCTGTGCCATCAACCAACAACATCACACATGGTGAACAGGTTTCAGCAGAACTTCCAGATTAAGATAGACTAGGAAAAAGGACCTTGCCACCATTTCTGAAAAAACTGGCAAGGAAAACCCTATGAGTAGTGGCAGAGCATTGTCTGATATGGATGGGTAAAAAGACTGGTAGTGTTCTGCTCTGCTGTACACAGGGTCGCTGGGAGTCAGAATCAATTTGATGACACTAACATCAAAAACAACAAACATAGAGAATAAAATTAAAAAAGAGCCTCATAATGACCCAGCAATTAATTTTTATGAACTTCCTTTCTCCTTTAATCCCTTTATATTTTTCACCGAGCATGTCAGGTCTTACATACAGCTTGTACTACGAGAAATCCAGCAGAGGCTGGAGAAGCCTGCATGCTGAGAAGCAGCTGATGATAAGTCAATCAAAGAACATAGGGAACCACACGAGAACCCTTCAATTAGGGAAGTAGCCTCTGGATTCAGCCCAAGGCTGAACTTGGCAGAACTATGATAGCATCAGTGCTAAGCAGAGGCTAGCAGCCTCCCACTCTCCCTGAGGAGGACTCTTGCCTGACATCTGCTCCTGATCTTCAAACTCCAAAGGGAAGTTTGCCTACTGACACAGGCAAAGCTCTTTCCCTCCCATGGGGGAGAAGTTTCCATGTTCCTCCATAGCAACTTTTCATGCTTAGAATAAGGGAAGGAGGGAGAACTTACCTGCAGAAATAAAATGATAACCAGGGTAATTATTATATAGTACATGCATCTAGTAATTTCTAAGAATTTTGACCACTGGGTGTGTCTCAAGCCGAGTCAACTGAATGGCCACATCCTCAGAAGAGGCAACATCCATACGCTTCCAATGCTGATGATCCCAGAGATGCTCAAGATCCTGGCATTTTATACCTTTGATTTCATGAACTCCTCCAATGACATTGCATAAAGCCTCTCTCATCTGAATGAGTCACCATCAGTTTCTGTGAGTTCCAATCAAACCAATTTTGAATACCTTGAATAAAAGCTGTGGGTACCAGGCACATTAGTGGAGATGCTTAGATTAAGTGCTAGCCAATCACAGTCTCACCTGTGTTCACTTGTGACTCCAGGGACAAAGAGGGAAGCTTTGCAGAAACATGTAATTGTTTATAAGAATTGAAACTATTTTCTCTAGATTTTTATGATACGGATTAGCAATTCGCTGCAATTCCTTCTGAACAGGTCTAATCTGCTCTTTCCTACTCTGTTTCTGCTTTTCAGATTCTAGTTTATTTTGAATTTGAATCCTGGTCACTGACTGAGGGAGAATATGAAGTGGAAAATAGAATTGTTCGGATTCCTTGCGGCAATGATAGATAACTTAAAACAAGAGACTGATAAAGTCACATCTAAAAACCCTCAGCTCAACATGATGGAAACTCAGGGAATTCATGTGATACAGCTGAATAAACTATTTGGCTCAGTACAGCTGTTGGGTTAAGACTGTAGAAATTAAATTTTCTGAGATTCTTCTATGAACACTAGGGCCTTTATGAGAAAAGATTCGGATCCTTAAAAATAAATAAAATGGCAATAACAGAAATGAACTAGAAAATTTGAAGAATCACATCCCTCCAGTATCAGTTTTAAAATAGAGCCCCCAAATTCTTTGACATTTGTACCACTGAGACATGGGGTCCATAATCCCTCCCATCAAATGTAGACCCTGAGAATATTTGACCTGAATATGGTAGAAGTGATGCTGTGCTAGTTTCAAGGTCTCAGCCTTAGGCAAGTTACAGCTTCCATGTCACCTCTCTTGAGATACTTGCTTTTAGAGCCCAGTGTGCAAGGAAGCTCAAACTAGCCCAAGTGGAGACATCACATGGGCTGGCTTTGTGTGGATGTTCTGGCCCACAGCTATCATTATCCCCCAGATAGGTGACTGAAGATGCATCTAAATGATCCCAGCTCCCAGATGTTAAATCACTTCCAGCCTCCAAACTCTGCCCTGCTGAGACTTCAGAGGTCATAAAGCAGAGATATTGTCCTCACCATGACTTTTACAAATTTCTAGCCCACAGAATCTGTAAGTATAATAAAGTGGTTGTTTTATGCCACATAGCTTTGTAACAGTTCGTTATGCAGCAATATTAACCAAAACACACCTACAAAACTCTTTACGTGATTTCCCCTTGCAATCTTGCCATTAGTAAATAATAATCCATAAGAAAATGTGTATTTTTCTTATATATTATGAAAACTTTGCAGACAATTTGATGGTGCTTAACCAAGAAGAAATAAACAGAAATTTGCATCAGATGTAACATACTGTCATGGGTACAATAACTCCCCTGAGATGCTGTATTCTGCATTCTTGTTCAACAACCAGCTACAGTTCTATGCAGGACTGACTACACAAACCTGAAACAGTCATGGCGAAGGCTAACTGACACTGAAAGGTCAAATGGAGAAGGAGTTTGAAAACATTAGGAGGCATGAATTTTATGAATTCTATACTATAAATATGATATTTTGCCTATCCACTGCCTCATTCTTATACACTATTAAAATTCAGTGGATCATTTTTTTTCCTTTGTCAAGGGAATATTCTGGAATCTTGCAAAAGTGCTTTATCTTTTCTCCTTTCTTCATCAGTAATGATGAATTTTCTGATTTGGCCTAAAAGGAAGACTGATGGTTCTAAGATAATGACTTTTATTACCATTAACTTAAGCAGAGGATGACTTTGTGACTCGTGCTCCACCTATGACCCTTGGTACTTGATGCACAGTTATTGACCTAGCAAACACATTTTTCTCCTTTCCCATGTGTAGGGACCATCCAAAGACAAGTCATCTCACCTGATCTTGGAGCACAATACCAATAAGGTTCTGCCACTTTATTCTTGCCACAGTCTAGGCTGCAGAAGCTTTGATCCCTTGGAGCCTACAAAATATCAGACTGGTTTATTACATTAATGATGAAATTCTGACAGGACCAAGTAAACACAAGTAATAAGTTCCCTACAGATTTTTCAAAAACATGTGGAAGATGGTAGGAGATAAATCTCACAACAAATGCAGGATACTGCCACCATGGTAAAAGGAACATATTGGTCTGGGCTTGTCTGAGGTATACACTCTAAAGTGAAGGCACAGCCTATATCTCTTTTGACTAAAAGGGAAACATAATGTCTATTGTGCTTAGTTGGATGTTTTTAGTGGAGGTCATCTGTGGTAGACAGCTTCTAAGATGATTCCCAGTGACGCCTGAATCCTGCTATTTAAGTCCTTTTTAATCCCACACTTGAATGTGGACTGGATCTAATGACTTGCTTCTAATAAATAGAATATGGCAAAATTGATGGTATATCACTTCCAGGATTGTTACCAAAAAAGATTCTGGCGTCCTTCTTGCTCCCTCACCTGCTCACTCTGATGAAGCTAGCTACAAGTTGGAAACTGCTGTTTGAAGAAATCCATGTGTCAAGGTACCAAGAGAGACCTCTGAGCAACATTCAAAAAGGAACTAAGACCCTCAGCCCAACAGCTTTCAAGGAACTGAATCTTTCCAACAGCCACATGAGTGAACCTGGAAGCAGATTCTGCCCCGACCTGAGCCTTCAGATGAGACTGTAGCCCTGAACATCATCTTGGTTCAACCTTGTGAAAGACATTGAACTGGAGGACACAGCTGAGCTATTTCCAGATTCCTGACCCACAGAAACTGTGAAATAAGTCTGTGTTTTAATCCATTAAGTTTTAGGGTAATTTTTAAATGTTGAAACATTTAACTAATATATCACCTAAGATGGGCTAAAATCTAGTGCTTCTGCTCCAAGTACCTCATCACAAGTTGCTATTCAATATAGCTGCTGCAGACTGGGGTCTTATGTGGCGTGTGGAGCAAACACACAGCAGAGCCGTGGGACAGAGAACCCTGAGGTCAGGATTCGTTTAACAAGAAATTGTTGTTTTTTTAAAGAAAGAGCTCCTGATCATAAGGGAGCCTAAGACCATTGGACTTGAACGGTAGCACAGACCAAATGTTTTCTGAACTCTCTAGCTAAGCACATCCCAAAGCATCCCATAAGAAAGTAGCTCCAAACGGATCTTGAAGATACAAATAGTTACACAAACACAACGCCGGTATACCTTTCATTCATTATATTATGACTTCGTGATATAATGACAAGTTAATGAGTATGAAAAAATTGAGCCTGATTCAGCGATGGCATGGCACAGTACGGTAGCACCAACCATATGTGTTTTGTGTTTTGCAGCAGTGTTAAAACCCTTCTCAGGCATTATCAGATAACGGAGAAAAAAAATCTTTCCACTGGCAGATCTTCATAAACGACACCTTGTTTTTCACCTTGCCAGGAAGGGAGAGATGGCCTCAGGTCAAAATATATAGTGATTCTTAGACAGTGGCTAATAGTCTAGTCAGATATCTAATAACGGACTTTGAATGGCAATATTAGAGGATTTTAGGACAAGGAGTTTTGGTGAAAGAGCATATGGCTGAAGATCTAAGTATGGAGTTCTAGCAGTGCTACGAAATGTCTGGTTTGCCATAGAATAGACTTAAAAAAGGAAAACAAAACAAAACTGGTCTTTCACTGCAGATGTCTTGAAAAGTGCTGGCCTAGAATCTGAAAATATTTGTATCCTTCATCAAAAGGCTACCATTGCAAAATAGCTTCTCCAAATTCAGAAGGACAGAATGAGTCTCTGTGGAAGTCCACTGACCCTCTTTCTCAGCCAGACCAGCGTTCATACAAAAAGCCCAAGAAACAAAGTGAATAAAGAGGCAGAGATTGGGTATATCCATAGGTTTAACCACAGGAAATTTCCTCTCACAAAGCTTGGCTTGGTTATCCTTCTTGCTGAGACCAGCTCTAAACCCATGATATGACACCATGTATTAGAAGCTCAGTCAGTTTTCTGTTGTAGGTGGATTACATTTGACCCTTTCTGTCATGAAGGGGGCAAAGATTTGTTCTCACCAAATAGACACCTAATCTAGATTTGAAGTTGGTTTCCCTGCTGCTGTCAATATCAGTCATCCATGAAATTACTCAATGCTTTATACTCTAAGTCCAACCAAGAAACCAATTCAAAATAAAAGAAGTAAACAAGGGGCTGTTGCTTGTGAGATTCACTGGTCTTATTTTGTATCCATCAGCTATAAGCAGCTGGTTTTCTAAACAATAGAAAAGCCTACTGGAAGCTGGGGCAATACATTTCAGTGATATGATGCTGTTTCTCTCATAGACATCATCTATTTCTATCCTATAGAGATAAACCCAGTGTCATGAACAAAGGAGTAATGGTAGAGGAGACAAAGGGATCTATCAAGATTATAGCTAATAGCCTATCATGAAAATTTTAACTTCCTTGGGTTGTACCAAGCTAGAGGCTTTATCATGCAAGGTAATGGGCCCCTAATCATGGTTTCTCTGAAGTGGAGAAACTAAAAGTGTGACCTGTCTTTATGAAACTTCTAATGTCAATGGGGACATTATGAAAAAGAAATATTTTTGAGGTTATTGAATCTGACCATCCAGGATAAATATGATGGGTATTATGCAATAATATCCAGAAAAAAAATGGTTTCTGTTATCTGCCTCCTGGTCTATCACCTCAATAGACAAGACTTCATTTTCTTCACATTGAGAACTTTCCTTGCTCCTCCATGCAAGTAAAGTTGCCAAGTGAATTCATGTGGAATACAGAAAGAGTACTGGAGGTAGTAAGTTATGAGCGTATTTCAGTTGGAAATTCAGGGACACTGGTCTCTGCAATTTTACAGTTACTGTAAAAGACAAATTACATATTTTAATATGTATGTTTCTTTCACTCCTCTATCATCTATAGGGTGTATTTTAAAAAGGAAAAATATTATTACTTCCCTCATAGATATAGAAAACTGAGATTTTATCAAGACAGATATAGAAGAAGAAGAAGCATTATCAAAATATTTTGGAGTGGAGAATAGAGTACAAATTAGAACTCATTCAGCTGCAAGTAACATCAAATAATTTTAAGGACGTCACGTAACTGAAAGTTTGAAGTCGAGCAGGCTTTGCTTCATTTCCCTCAGGTTATCTTCCTCTTCTCTCCTCTCTACATCAAGTGGAAGTCAATGCCTTTAGCAGACTGGCCCTCACATGTAGGCATAAAAACATTCATAGTAAAAGATACCGTTACTTACTCTCTGTATCTAAAAGCCAGGATTGTTTTCCAAGGAGCTTTGGGACTTTTCTTCTCATGGCTCACTGCAAGAATTAAGTTATAGGTCTAATCCTACAATCTCTGAGAGAGGAGATGTACTACACATAGATCATGGAGCTGGGGGATGGTCATTCCTGAAGCTTATATGTTTGTGTATGAAGAGAGATCAAACACATGAATTAAAATTTGGGTGACGTTTAAAAGAATGAAAGGGAGACATACTGAGAGGGCTATCAACAATATGCACTACAACAGAGACCTCATAACATAAAATTTTAATGCAGGAACTGGGAGTAAAAATGGCTTGTCCCCTATTGGAAAAGTTGTGAGTGCATTTATGATTGTATATGATGTTAGATGGATCATACTAGAATCCTGTTAGTTGGGGAATGAATTTTTCATAGGGAAGAATAATCTATTTGGATTCACACAGGAATGGACTAGTCCATGGCTATGTTTGTGCAGCATGATCCTGTACCTTTGGTCATAGCTAAATCACTTAATGGTAGACTCTTGATCCATGGAGGCTCATTTAGATTCTCTTTCTCCAGAATTTGAGGTCTTAATGGAGTAAACCAAAGACTGAAGATACCTGAGCTTGTCATCCTATTTTTAGGGACTTAGAGAAAAAGATCCATAAACTACAGCTGGTGAGAATCTAGGAGCTGCCCTTATTCATTCTCCTCCTGTAGTTTGCTTGTGTATCAGTTTCATCAATGCTGTGATCAACTCTAATACTTACCCAGGAAATTCTATTTTTTGCTAAAGTTTTTGATTTCCATTGTTTACAACCTAATATAATATTAAATAATATGGTATGCTGTCAGATTGGAAATCACTAATATAAGTCAAACTTTTAAATTTATAAATAAAGAAAGTGAATTTTGGAAATCACTAATATAGGTCAAACTTTTAAATTTATAAATAAAGAAAGTGAATTCTAGAAAGTGTAAATTGGTTTACACAATAATGCTCGGCTTCTTAGAAAATAAACTGTGATTAGAACCCATGTCTCCCTTTTTTTGGTCAGTTATTTTTATAGATAGATAGAAAAATGCTGAGTGCTTGACAATGAAGACAAAACTCTGGTTTAGAACTTTTCTTTAGGATGTTTCGACTAGTGTTTTGTAAACATCCTGGGAGATTGGTGACCCCACTGAAAGTGCTGTGACCCACTTCTTGATATTTTCTAGGATTTAGTAACCTTTTCTACTTTTACTGGACACATTTTATTTTGAGACCTCCACCCTTCCACCACTGTAAGTTTTTCCCATTTTAACCTTAAGACATTTGAGGAATCAAAAGAGTTCCTGATCGTAAACCGTACGGGTGCCGATCCATTACAGTCCAGACTTCTAATGCTATAGAACAATAACTGTCGTTTTCTCAGATATAATGATGAAAGGAGAAAACTGAAAACACCCTTAAAGGAGAGTATAATACAACAAAAAGGTCAAATGAAAAGAAACACGTGGGGTAAAATACTTTAAAAACTGTTAGGTAAAATAATCAGACCAAGAGATTGTAAACTGTGGGTTCAGCCTGAATTTATTTGGATTCTGACAACATGTTGGCCTTCAATCAATTTGTTTTATTTCCTTGAAATAGCATTCTCAGATCTTCTTCAGGTTTCATTCAATTCCATTCACCTTGGCCTTGAAGTACTTCAAACTTCTAGGAAATGTGGTAAGGATATTTATGTCTATTATTTTTCTAGACTGTGGAATCCAAAGAAAAGTTGATGCTCTTAATCTATGAACCCTTCATTTGCAGACAAAATGAGCAAAAGGCCAACTAAATTTTTGAGGGAGCACTGACCCATTCTTAGATTCTTAAATTGTAGAAGCAAACAGGATACACACCTGTCTACCACATTGTCCTTCAAAAAGGAATTTATTCTGATTCCTGAGCAATAAGCCATAAGGATTTGGTAGGAAAAATGCTATTTTATCAATGTAGTTGGACACAGACTGAATATATGACTGAGGTTGGTCAGCAATGCAGAACAATCTGCTTTCCAGGCCATTGGTCATGGAGAATGGCCCCAGATTTTGTGCCTTCTAGTTCCCTTAGTACTGTCTCTGAAGCAGATTGTGTCCTTAGTCAAAGGAATTTAAAGAGTTGGATTCAATGACTCTGACAACCCACAATAAAGATAATTTCTTAAATCACCGATTTGTACCACTGCTCAGGCAATTAGGATCACGAGTTCTTTTAACCAAGCCCTATGTTAAGTTGCAGTTCTAGTGAGTAAATTCTGGTCCTATTTTCCTTGTTGCTATCTCAATTCCCTGAATTATCTTTGCCTCCAAGGCCAAGGGTTAAGAAACTATAACTGGTGGTGAAATCCAGCCCACCACTTGTTTTTCTAAATAAAGTTTTATTAAACTATTATGCCCATTTGTTGATGAATTCTTTATGGCTACTATTGTGTTACAATGGCAGAGTTCAGTAGTTGTGACAGGGATTACTCGGCCTACAAAGCTAAAAATGTTTACTATCTGGCCCATAACAAAAAATTTTCCTGTCCTTTAACCAAAACCCTGGCTCAACTCTTGCCAGTTGCCCCAGCATCCAGACCAACATTTTCATCTTTATTCTGTGGCTTCAACTCTCTGATGTCTGCTTGAATACTTTTCTCAATTTCTTCTGCATTTTTTTCTTGATATAATTTTTAACGCATTTTTTTTGTTTTAGAATAGCTTTAGACTTACAGACAAGTTGCAACAATGTGACAGAGTTCCTAATTTGCACCTTTTCCTCGATATATTTATTATAACTAATGATGAAATATTGACACATTATTAGCAACTAAAGTCTTTATTTTGATTTCCTTACTTTTGCCAATGTTCTTTTATCTGTTTCAAGATTCCATTCAGGATACCACAGGATATTTGGTCTTCGTAGCTCCTCAGGCTCCTTTACACTGTGATCGTTTCTCATTCTTTCTTTCTTTTTAATAACCTTAAAAGTTTTGAAGAATATAGGTCATATATTTTGTAGAATGTTCTTCAATTTGGGTATTTTTCTCATGGTTAGACAGAATTTAAGAGTCTTGAGGAGAAAGACCATGAACATCTTATCAAGGCTACATGAAATCAACATGTTGATGTTGACCTTCATCAACTGACTGAGGTAGTGTTTGTCAGGTTTCTCCACTATAAAATTACTCTCTCCCACTTCCCATACTGTATTCTTTACAAGGAAGACTATGCACTGCCCTTTGCATTTTGCATCAGCCTCCCTATGACAAAGTCCTATCTTTTCCTTTGGCACCTCCATGTGATTCCCCAGCTCATTGTTGCTGACGCCTGCATGGATTCATGCTTATTTTCTGCCATCAGGCACTCTGGATGCCACACACTACCATCTCATAGGCCCCTATCACCACTAATTGTTTGTGTTCATGTGCCCATCCCATCCTGGGGGACCTATCTACTTTCATTATTGTTTCTCTCTGTTTTGAATTGTGATCATGTCAATCAAAGTCACTTATAGCAAAAAAGACACGATTTGGCATAAATGGGGATGTGATGGTTGAAAGACAGAAAAAAATCTGTAATTATTATCACTAACATTTAATAACACGGAGAAATGTAACAATGATTCCAAATATGGTGATTTGGCAGTGATAGGACATTAAAGTGACTTTAGCAAGAACTTGGAAACATGTGAGCAAAAGCTTTTGTCTTACAAGAACAAGATTTGTAGAATTCTTGAGGCTAGATAGGCTCTTGGGTGAGATAATGGTTATTAATAGCATGCAATGACATATGAAAAATAAGACATTGATGTAATTATCTATTTTCAGAAAAGGCAAAAATTTAACCAAGCTTACAATACATTGGTATGGGAGATGTCATGAGGACTCATAAAGCAGAGCATCCAGGAATGTCTTGGAAGAATGTAGGTTTTAATCAATTCAAAATTGCAAATTTATGTAAAAAAAGTAAAAATGGGGATGAAGTAGAGAATTCAATCAAACAAGAAATCTACTCTCCTGGCCAAGTTAGAATATAAGATAAACTTTGTGAAAATCACGTTTGGGTCAAGTGAATACTTTTAAGAATTGGAGTTCATTACAATGCAGGAAAGCAGTTAAGCTCCTACTTAGCTGAAGGTTGGAATTAACAGTACAGCCTGCCCTTGAATCTATTCATAGAAGCTGTAATGTTTATTAGCAAGCAAGAGACAGCCATTAAGGTGTTACTGCCTTAATTTGTATCAGGACATCTAAGAAATAATTTAATTAGCTATTAAATAGTTTTATAATTTTTAAATTTTTTTTTAAATTTAATCTCTGACCAATTTGAGATTCACTAACAATTTCTTTTTTGGTAGCACAAGTCCATTAACTCAAAGTGCTAGCATTCCGAGCATCTAAATTTCAGTGACTTTATATTTTTCTTTTTTCTTAGAGGGTGTTAGTTAGTTTTGAGTGAATTTCTATTTAAAAAAAAGCAACAAATTATGTTGATAAACACTGCAGTTAAGTGTCCCTGTTTCTGCTGTGCAGACTCCAGCTGTGTGTTTTCTCATCTATGAAGAGCTTTGGGAGGGGAAGTTAACCTTGTTCTCCCTGCTTTTTGTAAAGTGAGTCTCTCCCCTTTAAGATAGGTGATAATTAGAACAAGGAGTGAAGCATTTCACCAAAACATTTGACTACATAATTAGATAGGCTTAGTTTTATTCAGATTGCACAAAGAAGCTGCAGTCTTCCTGAAAGCAACGGGCAGATCCTCCTTTGGAGACCTTCTGTAGGAGCGTGCCCATGAAAGGGCACCGGAGTGGGCTCCATTGATGGTGGCAGCAGTGGTGGTCGTGCAATGCCTGTGAAGGCGGGATTTGGCTCATTGTACTGTCAGAACTTGTTTTCATCCTTTTGCTTTGTCTCTGAATACATCAGATTTTTTTCTTCTGTGAAACCCACTGTTCCCAATGGGAGTTCTGAGTGAAAAGCTAAGGCTATAATTTGCTTTAGTGAAATATACAAAATGAGTGCATAAAGTATTTCTCCAGAGGCAAGTCTGAATTCTACTGCCTTAAATATTAGAAAAAATGATTGGTGCATGTTATTTACTCATTCGATCCAGTTTTACTCAAAAAGTACGATGACACATATATTTAAATATTTTATATTGGCCAAATATTCACAACCTTTGCTTGTTGTTATTATTTTAATTTATCTCCCGCTGGTCTTTTAATTCTGGACTTCCACTGCCTTTAACTTTTGAATTATTGACACTTTTTATAGTTTTGACATTAGGGTCATAGTCTTCTTGTAATTATCTGTGTCATCAATTCCTCATTGATTCAGAGATAAGAGTATTGAACTACTGGTCACCTTTGTAAACAGCATGTTCCTTAGATTGATTTCAATTGATGCTTCTTCAGTCTTTTATGAAAACTGTACTAGACTGAAATAAAAACAACTCTCAGGCCAAATAATCCATTCATTCATCATCATTTACTTAAAAATGTGGGATACAAAACATGGGATACAAAGACACTGATTCAGTCTTAAAAGATTTTCATTTGCATATATTTTATTCCACCCATTTCTCCTTCCCTCATTCCTCCTCCCCACCAGAAGACTAATGATGCCATGATATATGTCTTTACCTAGAATAGGATTACAGTGGATGCACATGGAGATGTACTACCCAGATTCCTACTTGAAGGAACTACTTATCATCTCAACTACTGGGAGACTTGTCAGTCTCTTCAGAGATTGCCTTGGTTATAGAAAGCCACCTTGACCGAGAATGATCCATATCCAATAACTGATTGAGGCCAGGTTATAAAGGTCTGCAATGTTGACTCGATATAAGATAACACTGATGAGCCATTTCTGCTCCAGCACTCCCTACAGAGTAGGATAAGATGCTGCCTGACCTGTATCTTAGCTCAAATGTTCTCTCTGCCCAATCTTTCCTTTCCTTTCCTTTTCTTCTCTCTTCCATATCTCACCACTAAACTCATCTCAGAATCTGCTTTCAGAAGACTCTACCAACATGGCCTTACTTGTATCCAGCCTCATTTGAATTGTAGTTTGGTGACAGGCCTTTCCAAACAAGGCATTCAATGCTAGCCTCTAGCTGCAATATATAGAGATCACATGGCTGAACCCTAAGAAATGGCAACAATTCTAACATTCCCATAAGCTTTATGACACTTAAAGGGTGATAACAAAGCCAAAAGTTGTGGCAACGTTATGTGGTAGCAGAAGCAATAAGAAATAATACTTAATATATAAAAAGGATGTCAAAACTAGAATGATTTAATTACTTTGCTGTGGTCAACATCATGTAGCAAATATCGGCATAAGCAAAAAGGAGTTTAAGAACAGTTCAGTTCTGAGAGGGCAGACGTGGTCATGAGGGTCTTTCTGTACAGATGGTGATCTAACAGGGCAAAGTAAAAATGAGGTAGGACAACCAACTGATAGAAAACACCCACCGGCTTCTTTCCTCACTGTTGGAAAATCAACACACTAGAGATGATCTTATAAAGACCTGAAGAAGGGGACTCCTACCTGTGTTAGGGAGCCCATAAGTGGTATATTAGATTAAGAATATGCAGATCATGACGTGCTGAATGAGGAGGCACAAGTCATCCACACGGGGCCAACAGGTAGCTCCCCCAGAATCTGAGCTCCGTCTTCAAAGAAGTGAAAACCCCAGGGGCATTTAGATTAAAGGTGCAGTTTCAATACACTCACACAAAGGAAGGAGGATGTGGGAAGGGTGTGGTGCACCATGAGCTGGAGAAGAGCAGTCCTCCGTCCCAGGTCACAAGCAAGCAGAAGATAGAGAGCAGATAGCAAGCACCTATTACTTGTAAGGTGATTGGGGTGGAGGTCACTAACTTTTCGAGGGCTCAACTCTAAGTGCTTGTTTTAAAAGGTGACCTGGGAAAAACAAAGCCAGGGCTTGTGGAGGGAATCCCAAACCCAGGTCCCTATCTGACCGTCCAGACTCTGGGTGTGAGCGCGGTTGTCAAACCGTAAAATACCTAGGTAGCTACTCAAAAGAGTTATTTTCTCATCACACTAATGCTAGAAACACATGAAGTCTGAAACCAACACCCAAAGTACTCCTTGGATTGAACTAGGTTCCAGGAATTCCTCCAGAATAAAGATAGAATGAGGAATTTTTCAGGTACACCTATTTTGGACTTCCTTCTGATGAGAAAACTAAAGTGAGATTACTACTATCGATGGAGAATGAAGTGATATGTGACCTGATATAATCTGGCCAACCCAGATATAGTCTTTTCTGGGGCTTGGTTGGCCTCCAACCACAGATCAATCATCTCAGTGCATGGAGTGGACTACAGAGGTACAAGAAGGTGGGCAAGATTGCAAACCTTCACCAGAAAACAATTTTGTAAAGGAAATGAAAATTTTTTGGTAATTCATTTAATTCATATTAATGGGGAAAATTTTGCAGAGATGTAAATTACAGAGATGTACACTATAACAATAAGTCATCTAATCTGAAGCTGATAATGATAGTTTATGTGAAAGTATTTTGTAAATTTAAAGAGACACAAAATGTTACTCTTAATCGCAGTCACTCAATAAATATGTTAATTGCATGGTGAATGAAACTACTGGAAACATTATTATCTATATTAGTAGTAGTATGAAAAGATCTCTTTGCCTTTGGTATGCATCAGTTTTTACATGTAGTAATTCATATTTAATTAGATATAGATAAATACACCTTGATATGTGTATTCATTGATTTCAGAGTCGACATTCCATAGATAATGTAGGCACAATCTCACTTTCAGGTAATCCCAGAAAAGGAATGATACTTTTTGGTCTCCATTGTAAGAAATCTAACCAAGAGTCCAGTCCTGATTTATTTTATTATCTAATATTTTATGGAAGGCTGTCGATATACCACCTGCTTCTATTGTTGCTAAAACATAAATGATCTCTGATTACTTATGAACTCAGAATGCTGCACTCCACATTCTCTTCAGAAAAGATACTCTCAGATGATCTGCTATGGAACTTCTATCCAAAGCCAAGAGGAGAGAAAGAATATTTATGGAAATTTGACAGATTTGCAGTTCATTCATTTCATCCTAAGTGAAGGTGAGCTGCCTGAGGGAAATATGCAAGGATCATATTATTTGATTTTCTTTAATTACAATGCCCTTTCAAAGCAAGAATAATGTTTAAAAAGTGGTAATGGATTGTGTCTTTATTTCTTTCATTTTTAAACACTTGCGGCTTTGGATCCATTAGAGAATCTGATCAGAGCTATGAACACGTTCTCCAGAAAAATCTAAATCTAAGAAAAATGTCTGCATATATACACACACTTACTTTTACATTTACTTTCACTAGCGCATAGACTCCCTAATGCTTGTTCCTGGACCTTAAGGGACTCACAGATAAGAGGTCGAACCTTCCTCTAGGAGGAGCCTGTTCTAAGTCTAGGGTTTATCTTTAAGCATCCTGCTGGCTATTGGCTTCAGCTAATTTTCACTGCTAGTTTATTAGGAGTTTTGCACAGGATATTGAGTTTCCTCAAGGGACTTTTTACAATTTTACTAAAAGAATTTTCTTATTGACCTACTAATATGATGTTTTAAATTAGCAGACCTATCAGATATAAGAACATTTTGGCATCCCCGAACTACTTCTACTTGGTCTGGTTTTATGTGCTGCTGGGTTCAGGAAACTTTCTAACATAATCACTCTCAAGAAAAGGATGCTTTTGGGGCTGGCCCCGTGGCTGAGTGGTTAAGTTCGCGCGCTCCGCGGCAGGCGGCCCAGTGTTTCGTTAGTTCGAATCCTGGGCGCGGACATGGCACTGCTCATCAGACCACGCTGAGGCAGCGTCCCACATGCCACAACTAGAAGAACCCACAACGAAGAATACACAACTATGTACCGGGGGGGCTTTGGGGAGAAAAAGGAAAAAATAAAATCTTTAAAAAAAAAAAGAAAGAAAAGGATGCTTTTCATCACTGCCAGTGTTCAACGTTATTCTGAAAGTGTGGTAATATAATACTTCAAAAACAAAACCAAATAAATTTGCATAAATGCAGGTCAGAAAGATACAAAAAATTATCATTTTTGCAAAGGATATAATAGTCTTTTAAGAGAATTATTTCTTTTTAAACGTTTTGAATAAGAAATTTCAGTGAGTGGCCAAGTAAACAAACATACGAAATTAATGTTTCCTTCATGATAACAAAAATTGTTGGAAAACCCAATGAGATAAAGTTTCTATTCACAAAAATAAATAATTCCTATTGTTTGTTAAAAATTATTCAGAGAACAAAATGTTAGTTAATGAAATTTAAAAATTTGTATAAACAAAAGCAACATATGGTAGATTCCAAATTGCTCCAACTATAATGGCTCTAGTGACTATATTAATGGAGGTTTGGAATTTGATGCAATAATTTTCATTTTATGATAGAAAAATTATAAAGGAGAACAGTGAAATAGCATTTGTCCTATTAGATGTTTCAGAAAATTAGACTTGGTGTTAGAAGTCTACAACTTTTGTGGAATATACAAATAAATCAATTAACTAGAATAGAAAGTCTCTAAACATCCAAAGATGTATAAACATTTTTATTGAAAAAATAACATTTCAAATTTTTGACAAGGATGAAATTCAGCAAATGATGTGGAAAAACTGTAAATTTACATCATATATCACTTATTACCCTAAAATAAATTTCATGTAGACAATGTTTAAATTAAATAATTTAAAAGCAAAACAGTGGAAATATAATTTAATATTGTGGTCTTCTGTGTATATAAGATCTGTATATTAACAGATACAAATGCAGAAATAAATAAGAATATTACTGGATTTTACTACATAAAACTTTAAAACTTTGGTTTATCAAAATCCCCTTAAAACAAACTGGGGAAAATGGAAACGTTTATTATAAAAGGTTAACATCATTAATTTATAAAAAATTGTTTAAAAGCAATTTAAAAGATGAAATGACCTTGATAAAACAAATAATCTAAAGATATAAATGGCAATTCATCAATAAAAAAAACAGAAATGGATGTTCCAATTGTTGTCAATATTTACTCTTATTAACAATTATAGAAATATGCATTTTAAAAATAAGATGACATTCATGTCTTTTATGATTGGAAAATAATCAAAGAAATGATAAAATCCAGTATCAGTGAGAATATGGTGTACCATGCTTTCTGGAGCACTGCTGAGAAGTAATTTTGTCATATATCTACATCCACATCTATATCTATTTCTATTTATCCATATATCTATCCAAATACTTTTAATGAGCTAATATGATACTGTTCCATTAGTAACATGTCAGTCATTTGTACCCAAGTTCAAAATTTTGTGTATAATTGTGTTTTAAATATTTTCTATAATAAATATTTTAGTAATTGTGTAAAAAAAGAAAAATATAAATAAAAAGTGCTCACTTCCCACCAAAGTATTAAGTTGAAATCAAGGTTTAATATGGCCCTTGCATTTTGAGTCTGTAGATTGCATTCCAAACCAATGATCAGAATCCTCAGAACTTGTTCTCAAGCTTTGAAATCACAATCCTGGCAGTAAGCTTCCCGCGAATCATCATGGTGGCTGATCGGGTTGTTCAGACCTGTGCAGTGAACTCCAGCGGAAAGTGCAATGAATGATGATAAACGATATTGTTTGCAAAGGAAACACCTGGACCAAAAACACAGTCCTGCTTCTAAGAATCTTTGGAATTAAACTAAGCACACTGCTGAGTATCGTGAATAATAGATGCTTTACCTCTTTTAGCAATGAGAGGCAAATGAACCACAGGCTGACAAAAGACTTAACTAGCTGGACATGACCAAATGGTTTGGGAATCTATGAGGAAAGATACTGCAGTTAACAAACCAGCAGGGAGAGAATGCATATTTGTCCTGAATTTTCAAGAACAGATGGGGCCTCTTGTGGTTAGAATTGTTCAATCATAGACCCACTAAAAACAAAGAAATAGTTGCACTTTTTGTATAGGGTACATCACGAAAGGCTACTGATATTATTTTGTATTCATGCACTCATTTGTTCATTTAATATGTATAAATACCAAACATTGGTCCAGCCCCTGTAAAAAATTAACAAAAAATATTAAAAATTACTCTGGCTGGGGCCGGCCCGGTGGCATAGTGGTTGAGTTCTCATGCTGTTTCAGCAGCCCAGGATTCACAGGGTCAGATACCAGGCACAGACCTACACATTGCTCATCAAGCCATGCTGTGACGGGGTCCTACATGCAAAAAATAGAGGAAGATGGTCACAAATGTTAGTTTAGGGCCAATCTCACTCCCCCCCCCCAAAAAAAAATGTTACTGTGGAAACCAAAAGCTTTACTCAATATTATTGCATCAAATTTCATTCCTGATCATTATACTAATGCTTCTCTTCCCTGAAAGTTTCAGTTGACACATAGGATTCATTTTATGTCTCTCTGAAACGAGGCAGTGCAAATGTATATGCCAATGAACCTATTAAATTCAGCCGCAGGTAGGAGAGGCACTTTTTAATTCATAAGGCCCTTATAACTGTCTCCACAGTTTGTCTCCACTACCTTATGATATGAGATTCCTGACACTTGTCTCTGGCTCCAGGTCGTGGCTTTGTGTCCCCCACCCTTTATTTCCTCAGCAAATTCCTTTCTTCTGAGAAACTTGCTGCACCAGTGCCGCTCCTACCTCAGAGGGCTTGAAGCTGTCTAGTTCAACAAACACCTCTATAAAAAGAAACTGCAGTTGGAAAACATAATAAGCCCAGTTTTTTAAGTCATCAAGTTAACACACTCCAAAAATTGAGTAGACCCAATCAATTATGTCACTTAGGCTGACAAAAATCGCAGAATCAACTGATTCACTGGCTCACATATTAATAACATCAGAATGAAATGTCATTCCTTGTTTATGACTTTTCTATTGACAAGTCATTTAATTGTTATGTATTGCAACCAAAAAATGTGTCACATTATTAAAAAAGTATTTTTCTAAACTGAACTAAAACCCATAGGGAGAATAAAATTTGACGAAGACACTTCTGGAAAATCTGACACAACCACATATAGTAGTTATTCTTGTTACTTATTTTCATCTTTCATTTCTCATATATCTTTTGAATTTTGTCAATTAAAACATATTCGTCATAATTTTTTAAAATATTTTAATAAGGAAGTACGTGTGTGTCTTAGCAACTGAGATTCTAATATAGATACAGACTATGGTTTCAAATAATGTTTTTAAATTAAAAGTGTTAGACTATAAAATATGCGGGGAAGTTATTTATGAGGGGCACCACTTACGTCCTACTCCTCAGGTTTCCAAGGAGAAGCTAAGATGACCTCTATCTCTTACACATTTCTTTATGCTGCTCACAGAAAAGAAGGGTTACCTGATAAGGAGGGATGTCTTTATATTTCTCAATCTAGTGACATCAACCCATTAAAAGTCCCTAAGCACTGGTGCTTCAGTCTCTACTTCTGTCTTTACTCAGGCTCTGGGTCAATGTATCTGTTCTGAAATCTACATTTCCCCTCAGATGTGAGGTCCCAAGTTCTAGATTGAGGACACAGGAGGGACGGGGAGTAGAAAGTATCAGCAAGCCCATTTGGTGTCGTATCCAAGACATGTCCACCAACCTAGATTGTATCAATAATAAAGCTAACACTTAAATTCCCATTAGTCTCACTCTGTCTCTGTAAATTCGGTCCAAGCTTGGGCAGAAATAAGGAACAATATCTATAGACAGCCTATAATCTCAACAGTGTCAATATACTATTTGTTGATTACTCATTTCCTTACCAATCGATGCTCATAATTTTTGGTTATTTATAGGGCTAGCTCTGTATAACTTCAGAACCATAAAAATCCATCCAGACAGGATGCAAAATAGTATCCACAAATAGACTGTTACTTCACCACTTTTGGAATCCAGAGGGACCAACTTAGTTATGCAGAAAATTTTTCCCCAGCTTTCCTCGTCCTATTTATTATTGACTATTTTTGATTAATGTCTTTCTTACCCTTATTAATTCGCAGAATATTGTGCAACTTTTAATTTTTTTGCAAGGGTATCCAGGAATGAGTTTTAGCTTTGGACTTCCATTTTTAGCTTTTTAATAGGCTAATGTTAACATACAACTGCTTAATAAACCCAGTTTTGTCTCATAGTCTATGTCTTATCTATTTATTTTCTTCCATTAGAACCCAATCACTTGGTTTTGTGCACATTATAAATATACAAAATTAAGTGTATGGAAACTCCCAGCATTTTTATTCAACACCAATTTCATTGAATGACCTTATACATGAGACATCAACTCTAAGGTTGCTTAGCACAGAAAACGTAAAACATTCCATAATGGCTGAAGTAAGCTTTTACTCTACAATGATTGTTTTGCTATTTAGAGCACATCCTAAAATGAGCATTTTTCTCTATGATTATGTGTCCATTTGCCACTTTTTGTTTTAAGTTAGAACCAAACCTTTTATGAATACGAAACTGGTTCAAGTATAAGACAATTGAGTTCAAAAAGTTCTGTCAATTGCTTTCTTCAAACTTATTTTCCTGGCAAAAAACCAATTTATATCTAAAAGAAATATCCATTTCCTCTCACAAACAAGCCATGCAAAGTTAACCCTGATGAATAAAGATAGAAAAACACAGGATGAAATCAGCTATTTAGACTTAAAGTGTTAGTGGCTATACAGCAAATTTAGCAAATAGGAAAGTATTGTAAAAGGTTTTCTCAGGGAGAGTGGGTAATAGAATAAACCTTTTGTCTTACAAAATTGCTTATTTTAAGGAATTCTAGTACAATCCATAGGCCACATTGTTAAAATAGGTGAATAATATTCCTAATATTGTCTGTGATGGATAGCTGATAACTGACACAACTAGAAGGATAGATAAATAGATACTCAGAGGTAGATGCATAGGTAGCAATATTTTATTGGTATCACACTCTACATTTTATTTTTAATAGCATTTACTGTAATTTTAGTTGAATTTAATGGAAGAAAAATTGCAGTCAATCTGAAGTAAAACGGAATGATTTGATGATTTTTTTTAAATATCTCTTTATCTCAAGACGTATTTCTTAAAAACTTAATAAAAGATATATTTTAAAACATTAAGAGAGCGGAGTCATTATTATTTGTAACAGTCTGTTAGACATGTAGACAGTAAAATTCTTTCCCCCAGAGGCCTTCTTTGACACTCTAGCTAATTTATCTCTCCCTTCCCGTATTTGTTGTTCTGTATCTCATTATTCAGATTTGATTCCTTTAAGGCTTTTATCTACTAAATAAAACGATTTATTTACATTTTAAATATGCTCTCTGTCTTCCTTCACTAGAGTATAATACTCCTGAAGACGAAACATGGTAGCACGATTTCTAAATGCTAGGTATTTATTGACTGAGTACCAAAAAAGATGAGGTAATTAGTGCTCCTACACTTCCTCCTTCCTCCTTCCTCTCCTGCCAAATATTATCGTTTATATTACTATTTTTACACTCTCAAGGTGTAATACAACTATATTTTGTTCTATAATCTCAATTCACACAAGTGATTAGTCGTAAATCTGTGTGTAAATTAATTAAATGCTCATCATCATATGCTTTACCACAGTTTCTCCTTTTCAGGGTTCTGGATTCTCATTCAACACTGAATTAGCTGCATTTGGCCACTGGGAAAAATTTCCAAGAGTCACTAAATGCTATTCCCTTGAATTCTGTGCTATTTGAGAATGTCTGTCCATTGCCTTCTTACTTGAAACTTGTTTCAACGGGATATATTATTAGTGAGTCACAATTGTTTTTAGCACAGTTTTATAGGCATCATTTCCTTCTCTTCCGGCATTTGTGTTGTCATGGAGAAGTCAGCCAGAACTTCTCACTCTTGCAGATAACATGTCTTTATTCCTGGATATGTGAGTATTTTTCTCTTTTCCTAGAAATTTAACAATTTGTCAGGTCATGTATTAATGTTGATTATTCTAGAATGATTTTCTTAAGGAACACTACTCCCTTCATCTTTAGAATAACTTTCCTTCATTTCATAAAAACTTTTCTTCATGACAATTTTTAATCCATTTTTTCCTCTCCCATTGTTTGTCTTCTCTACTTCAGAAGAACAAATTATACTTCTGTCTGTTCACCTTTACCTCTCGTCATATTAAATGTCCTTCATTTTATTTATTTTTTCCATTATGTCATCTATTATTTCTCAAGGTTCCCCTATACATTAAGGAAAGATAGTCACTAAATAGCAAATAGATATATAAAATTACAAATTGTGATAAATGCTGTAAAGGAAAAAAGTTATTGTCTTAATGGAGTTATAGGAGACCTTAATTTATATCAGGTAGTCAAGAAAGAGTTCTCAGAAGTAATATTTAAGCTGTGATATGAAGGCAGAGTTAGAGTTCATGAGGTAAAGAATGGGGGAGAATCATTCCGTTTAGAGGGGACAGTGTGTGTAAAGTCTCACTCTGTACTGGAAAGTACTTGGCCCATTTGAAGAACTGAGAGATGGTCAATATAGCTGAAGCACAGCAAATACCAGAAAGAAACCAAAATGATTTAAAGTGATTTTTGAGAGGAGAGAAAAATCACATAGAGCATGGTAAGAAGGTCTATCTGAATCTAAATTAGACTATAATCCAAACAATGGATTTCTTTTTAAAGAAGGAGAGGAGGTTTGCATAATAATAAAATGTCACTTTGGCAGTCATATGAAATCTAGGGGGTAGGACAAAAGATGGAATGGGTAGACCAATAGGCAGTTACATTTTGGGCAAGAGTTGATGGTTTGCATAATGGTGAGAGAGTGGACATGGAAAGAAATGGATGAATTTGGGGAGAGGTAGAACTGACAGGACTTTGCAATGGGTTGAGTGTTATAAATGTGAGTCAAATAAAGGAATATCAAAAAAATTCACATTTATGATTTGTACAAGGACAGATAAAAGCATCATTTACGAAATCAGGAAAAATGGAAAGAATCGTGTTGTTCGCTTGGTGGTGGGAGTTTGGAAGATAAGAGTTCTGTGTATATGTTAAATTTGTGATGTCCAGTGGATAGCAAAGTGAGATGTGAAGTAGGCTGCTGTGTACATAAACTTAGTGCTGAGTAGAAAGGTTATAATTGATAGACATAAGACTGAAAATATGACCTGTCCTAGTTATCTTGGTCTCCAATAACAGAATATCATAGACTGAGTGGCTTATAAACAACAGAAACTTTTCCTCACAGTTCTGGAGGCTGGGAAGTCCAAGATCAAGACACCAGCAGATTCAGCATCTGGTGAGGGTCTGCTTTCTGGTTTATAGACAGTTATCTTTTAACTTTGTCTTCACATGCCAGAAGGGGTGAGAGAGTTCTCTTGGGTCTCTTATCTGAGGGCACTAATCTCATTTATTATGGCTCCACCCTCATGATCTAATCACCTGTCTTAACACCATCACATTGGGGGTTAGGATTTCAACATATGAATTGGGGAGGGGGGGTCACAAATATTCAGCCCATAACATGACCTAAATATAGTACTTAATTACATAGAACTATATGATATCATCCATAGAGAGTGCATAGAAAAGAGAAAACTAGTAATCATTTATTGAATATGTTTATAAATTAGGTACTATTTAAAACACTTTACTTCTATTAACTCACTAAGTCCTCATAATAATCATATATAGTAGGTTACTCTTATCATTCTGGTTTTAGATGAGTACTCTGAGGCAAAGAGAAGTAACGAACTCAGTGGCATGCAGTTAATTAACCGTTTTTCTGGAATAAAAAAAATTAAAGGAAAGAGTCAAGGAGAAAAGAGGTGAGGAGAGGAAAGAAGGAGAGGAGAGGAGAGAAAAATAGAGGAAAAAAGAAGAGAAGGGAAGGGAAAAGAAAGGAAGGGTCTGGGCAGAGCTCTCTCCTTGGGTGGCAGATGACTGCCTTCTCACTGTGTCTTCATAGAGAGAGAACGCTCTCCCGGATCTCTTCCTACAAGGACACTAATCTCATCAGACCAGGGCCTCATGCTCATGACCTAATCTAATTCTAGTCACCCCACAAAGACCCCATCTCCAAATAATATCAAATTCTGGGGTAGGGCTTCAACATATGAATTTAGGGGAGGGGGACACAAACAGTCAGTCCAGAGGGCAAACGCAAAACCCCAGGACCCACCTAAGGTGAAAATATGATGAAATTCTATACTTTAAATAGGGACCAGGAAGAACTACTCCCTTAGGCAAGGTGAACCAGAAGAAAATTGGCCCTGTGTTTATAATATCAGAGTGATCCTGAAAACTTCGAATTGTGACCTTGGATTAATGTGGACAGTGACTGGTCATGCCCTTATGCGCCTACAGAGCAAACGTAAATCCTCTCCAGAAATATACCATTGTTCTCACTTCAAATTGTTTTACAAATAGAGAAACAGATATAGAAGAACATAAGACATCATGAGTGAGAACCACCCGAAAAAATAAACTTCAGTTACTGGAATTATCAGGCTCAGAATAAAAGTAAGCTATGCTTACTATGTTTAAAAATAAAAATTTAGCCTGAGAAATATGTGCAGGAAGCAAAAAACTATAAGTGAAATAGATTTTAAGTGTATTAAATAGAAATTTTAGAACTAAAAATAAAAAATATAGCAGCTAAGATTAAGAAGTCAGTAGATGGATTCTCAAGCAGATTAGTTACTTACGATAGAAGAATTTTTGAAGTGGGAGATAGGCCAAAACATTACCTGTGAAGCATGAATATAAGCTATATATATTAAAAATATAAAGGAGAGGTTAGAATACATTACAGTGATATATTTAGCATGCCCTTTAATCACAGCTAATCAGAGACGAGAGCAAGAAAGGTGAAGAGGCAATTTTTGAAGATATAATGGCTGGAAATTATCCAAAACTTAAATTCACAGATTCAAGAATCTCAACAAATCTACAAGCAGAAAAAGTAAAAAGAAATCTACATCCAGACTCATCACATAGAAACTATAGGAAACCAAAGACAAAAGGAAAACTAGTAAAAGCAGTCAGAGAATTAGAGCAAATTTCCTTCAAAGAAACTACAGTTAAATTAACCTTTGACTTATCCAAAGCAATAAGGAGAAGCAGGAAAAAAGAGAATGAGGTGGTCAATATGCTGAAGAGGAGAAATGTTAAGCTACTATTTATACCATGTGAATTATCCTTCAAGAGTAAGAAGACAATACAGATCTGTTCAAACATTTGCATGCTGATATTCTAAAGCTATGTTAACATTACACATAATAGACATTAAAGCAAAAAAATCTTACTATTACTCATATCAAAATGATAAAAGGATCAACTCACTAGGAAGATACAGCAATCTTAAATCTGTAAGTACCTAATTATGTGGCCTCAAAATATATAATGTATTAGTTCACAGTCCTAAAAAGAAACAGACAAATTTGAAACCACAGTGAGACATGTAACGTACCTCTCTCATCAATCGACAGAACATACAAACAAAAATGATGAAAGGAGATAGGACATTTGAAAGACACTATTATAAAATTAAACTAAAGAACATATATAGAATTCTGCTTCCGATGTCTGTAGAATGTATATCCTTTCTAAGCTTGCACTTAACATTTATAAAAATTGACCATATGATAGACCCCAAAAACATAAGCTTAAAGCATTTATGCATATGTAATTTAAATAATTCAAGATATATTTTTCTTACCATAATGAAATTATGGTAGAATGTAAGACATGAATTATCTTTATGTATTAAAATTAAGAAATACACTTCTATATGTCATGGGTCACAAAAGACATCCTAGTAGAAATGATACCACATTTTCTTATCATCATCATTTATAAGGTCTGCCCAATGCACTAAGATAAGAAAAAGAAACAAGAGTTAGAAAGATTTGAAAGAGTTAATGTTGTCATTATTTGCAGATTGACAATACAACAAATCCATAAGCAACAATATATTATGGTAATGAAGTATGGAGTTCAGCAAGGTGTCTGGAGGTGTCTGTAGGCTTTGAGAAAACAGAAAATGGTTTCACATAATTTTCTTAAAATTGTGGTATCAAAAATCACTGGGGGAGTATGGTAGGATTTCCAAACAATAGTGAATTTTCAGTTTGAAGTCTTGAGTTTTTAGGGGGCGGGGGTGGTGAGGAAGATTAGTCCTGAGCCAAAATCTGTGCCCATCTTCCTCTATTTTGTATGTGGGATGCCACCACAGCATGGCTTGATGAGTGCTGTGTAGGTCCGTGTCCAGGATCTGAAGCCATGAACCCTGGGCCACAGAAGAGGAGTGTGGGAACTTAACAATTATACCACCAGGCCGGCCCCTTGAAGTCTTGATTTTAAAGCATAACCAGTCGTGTAATTTTCTCCTTGAAATTCCAGCTTCTCTACTGTAGGTTCAGAAGAGCCAGATAGTTGGGGTAAACCAGGTTGGGATCTGGCCAAACAAGTGGGACAGAAGTATATAACACTGATTGCTTTTAATAATAACGGAATGTAAACTCAGAGAGGAAGACAGAAAGAGCAATGTCAGGAATGGTGTATGATTACATTGTACACACACACAGAGCCAGGTCTTGAAGAAGAGAATGAAAAATAAATATTTTGTCTAATTATTCTTTCATGTTCTTTCATGTTTTCTGATTCATCCACGTCATTGTGTACGCTTACCTAGACACCCTGTGTGTACTTTGGGTAACACAAGGGAGACAGGAGGTGTGATCTGGGTCAGGTGAGACTTGGGAAGAGATTTACTAAAATACTTTTGGGAAAAAGAGAAAAATGATTTTTTATCCTTTATATTTTGAACCCTTATTATTTCAACTGGTTAAAGCAGCTTTTCCTTACCCCTCTATTTTTCACAATATTAAATTTAAATTTATCAAAGTATAATTTCTTTATAGTATAAAAATTAAGCATTAGAAATGCAGTGATGGAGAGAGGATGCATTTTCCATCCATACATGGTTACTACGGACAATCAAAGTAAAAAATAGGCAAAAGGAATATACACTTTACATTAATATGAAGAAAGTAGTTCCTCTATATATTGAAGGCACATAAGTTCATTTTAAAATGTATCCACATTCCAATAGAATACTTTATTCCAAGAACTTGAGTGCTTTCCACTTAGTTTCTGTACCTAGAATCTCTATGACTTTTCTATTTTCTCTCCTTAGAGAATATTCTTTTCTGAAGCTGTTCAATAGCCATCAACTTTGAGTAATTTACTTCTGGATTTACCTTTTCCCCCATCTCTTTTTTCAGCTTTTATTCAAATTGTTTCAATGAAAACCAAAGAATGTGTAACATATATATCAGTCAAAAGACTTGTCTTCAGTGTCCATAAAGGAGCATTACAACTCAATATTAAAAAACAAAGAATCCATCCAGAACAGCCAAAGGATTTGAAAAGACGTTTAATGAAAGAAGATATACGAATGACGAACAAGCACTTAAAAAGATACAGACATTTATTAATTGTCAGGGAAATGCAAATCAAAATCCCATAGTAAATAACTACCCACCTATTAGAATGAAAAAACTCACCAAGTGCCGGCCAGGATGCGGAGTAACTGAGACACTCATACATTGCTAACGGTAAAACAAAATAGTAAAACCAATTTGGATAATGGTCAGTTGGTTTCATAATAAGTAAATATGTACCACCCAGCCATTGTACTTCTAGGTATTTACCCAAGAGAAAAGAAAACATATGTCCACAGAAAGATTTATACACAAATATTCACAGCAGTTTAGCCAAAAACTGGGAACAGACTAAATGTCTTCCAAAAGGTGACTAAAGAAACAAATTGTGGATTTACCACCTACTTACTACCTAGCTCCAGAAAGGAGTACACTATTGATACATACAATAACATGGATAAAACTTAAAATCATGCTGAGTGAAAGAAGCAAAGCAAAAACGAGTGCATTTGGGCCACCCCCATAGCCCAGTGGTTAAGTTCGCACACTCCACTTGGGTGGCCCAGGGTTTCACCTGTTCAGATCGTGGGTGCGGACCTAGCACCACTCATCAAGCCATGCTGAGATGGCATCCCAAATAGCAGAGCCAGAAGGACCTACAACTAGAATACACAACTATGTACTCGGGGGCTTTGGGGAAAAGAAGAAAAAAAAAAAGATTGGCAACAGATGTTAACTCAGCTGCCAATCTTTAAAAAGTAAAATGAGTGCATACAGTATGACATCTATTTATAAAATTCTAGAAAAATACAAACTAATGCATAGTGACAGTAAACAGATCAGTGGTTGCCTGGGGATGGAGTATAGAGGGAAATGTGGATTGCAAAAGAGACACGAGGAAACTTTGGGGGCAATGGAAATGTCCACTATCTTGATTGTGGTGCTACAAATATATCAAAACTGATCAAATTGAAGACGAAATATGTGTAACATATTATATTTCTATTATACCTGTCTGTGTGAAAAAAAGTCAAAGAATGCCCTTTCTTGACTCATTTGTATTGTAAATGCTATCGTTTCTATGAAACCTCAGCTCTAAATGTCTACATTCATCTATATAATAAAAATAATCATACAATAATATAATTAAATTTAGGGGAAAGTAGCTTTAAAGTGACATCTAGAATTCTTGAATGGATATCGTGTAATTAAATGTACAACTTATTCCTGAGTAAATATTCATAATTATATCAACATATTTATTCCCCAGTCCCCACTAGGTGGTAGGATTCTTAAGGAAAATCATCTCTGATTAGTCATCTGTTCCAGCACCTAGCTCACTGATAGTCACACAGTAGGTATGCAATTAACACTTGTGGGATGAATAGATAATGCTTATGACGTTTGCTCTGCTATTTGGAGGTTTTCTGATGTTTGTAGGCATTTGATTCTGTCCTCGACTGCTGAGATTGCTTTCTAATTGAGTTTTTGGTTTTGGCAATTTTCACGACCTGTAAAATGTACAATTCCCAGGAAACATTTAGAAGAAATGATATGGGGGAATTATTTCATCCAGCACCTTCAGCGTTTACATGATAGGTTTTATCCACTGTAATACCCATCTTCTATGAAAAAAATTCTTGTTTTTCTGTTTACAAAAATCATCTTACTTCTGTTGTCCTCAATTGCAGTTATTTTTGATTCTGTCATCTAAACTGCAGTATTTGCACACATAATCTCCATTCAAAAGAATATAGCACACTTTTTAAGCCATTACATACTCCTGGAGGTGTGTTTGTTATTACTTTCTGTGCCTCTATTGTCTTCTCAACTAGGAATCCATAACACAAAATCCTGCAAAGCTTTTGTCAGAAATGTCATAAAGGAATATGTTACTATAGAAGATGTGAATTCCATTTGGGCTTATTTACCAATTGAGAGAGATATTCAAAGTAGGGACAATATTATCATCAAAGACTACACTGCAAATAGTAATAGCGATTTTTTATTAGCTCTTTCTTCAAGAAGAGAGAAACCTAATAGAAAACCTTTTTGCAAGATAAGTGCGTAAATAACCAGTTTTGTGCTAGGTTTTCCACTGCTATTACAATGTTGCCCATTAAGTGTATTTATGGAGTTCTTAGTGACAAGAAAATTGTTTGATGGACATATCCCACATAATGAGATTTTTCTGAAATTGTAGTTTTACTTTAAGTAAAAGTCTGAAAATGTCCACAACAATATTTCCAGATGAAAGGTGTGGACCTGAGAGAATTAATGGAGACTCATTTAACCTTCAGCATCCTGGGAAGTAACAACATTTTTGAAAGAAAAAAGAAGGAAGAAAAACTCAATCTCAAACTAGTAACCATTTTTCTTTAGAAAAATACATATATAGAATATGGGCAAATAGAGTTTTTCAAAGGTTATTATGCTGCCCTGCTAAGGCATTTAAAATTCCTTGTTTTATGGTAAATTTAAGTGAAGGGCTTGAACATAGATATCTATTCATCTCCTAAGTCTTAACCAAATGACCAAAAGATACGTCAAAATAGGGGAAATCAGGGACCGGCCCCGTGTGGTTTAGTGGTTAAGTTCACGTGCTCAGCTTCAGCTGCCTGGGGTTTGCAGGTTCAGATCCCGAGTGCAGACCTAGTAGCGTTCAGCAAGCCAGGCTGTGTAGGCATCCTACATTAAACAGAGAAAGACTGGCACAGATGTTGGCTCAGTGACAATCTTTAGCTCAGGGCCAATCTTTGTCACATGCACAAAAAAATTAATTAAGGGAAACAATCACACATTTGGTCAACTCCTCCTTAAATCCACTTCGACCTCTCAAATTAAATTGATCTTGTCAAGGTCACAAAGGATATGACTTCCATAATTCTAGGTTAAGAAGCACTTTCTTTTCTAACTCTTCTGCAGTGTTAGACTCAGCTGACTCCTCCCTCTCTTCTCTCCTGCTTTTTCATTATCTTCTTACTGATCAATCTTCTTTGCAACCACTTCTTTTCTTTAAAACTTCGATTTTGGAGTGACACCAAGCTTGGTTCCTGTTACAGACTGAATGTTTGTGTCCCCCCCAAATTCATATGTTGAAACCTAATCCCCAATGTGATGGTATTAGGAGGTAGAGTCTTTGGGAGGTGATTAGGTCATGAAGGTGGAGCCCTCATGAGTGGGATTATTGTCCCTATAACAGAGATGCCAGAGAGCTCTCTCATCCCTTTCATCATCTGAGGACACAGTGAAAAGACTGCTGTCTATCAACCAAGAAGTAGGGCTTCACCACTCACCAAATCTGCCGGTGCCTTGATCTTGGACTTCCCAGCCTCCAGAGTTATGAGAAATACATTTCTGTTTATACGCCACCCAGTCCCTCACTACATGTTACTTCTTTGTCAGTAAAGAGCTCTAATATATGTGTCTTTTTCATCCTTGAATCAAGGCTGAGAGGATAAGTCCTATCTGGAGTACGCTGCTTTCATGACAGAGAAGAAAGAATAATGGAAAAACCACACGATAACTCTTAAAGCTTTTTGTCCGGAGTGGCATATGTCACTTACACTCACATTTCAACAGTGAAAGTAAATCACATGGCCAAGCCTGACATCAACGGGGCAGGAGATTATAACCTTCCTGCAGGAAAGGTCAGTGAATAGTTGGGAACAATTAACACAATCTGGTACAAATGTTTAACAAGAATCTCAAAGTTAACATGTCCGAAATTTAAATATTATTTTCTCTCTCTTCAAAAGATGTGCTCCTCTCCAATCCTTTCCATCTCACTAAATGATATCTCCATCTATCTACTTACCCCAACAAGAGATGATTTGTGACTTGACTCATCAACCTTGCTAACCTCAGGTGGAGCCATTCTCCTGTTTTCCTGCTGTACTCCATTCATACCAGCCTTGGATCCTACAGTGAGCCAAACTCTTTCCCACCTCTGGTAAGTGCTGATAATCTGCTCCTGCAATCTGGACCACCCTCCTGCCTTACAGCTCTCTGATGAAATTTCACCTCCTTGAAGAGGCTTTCTCTGACCATCTTATGCAATGAAGAAACTCAAGCCCCCTACCCTTGAATGACTCTATCCTCTATCATAGCAAAGTATTTATGTTATCCATACAATTATTTAATCTTTTTCATATTTATATATTTCTTAACTAGTTTATTGTTTGTCTCCAATAATGTAGTGTAAGCTTCATGAGGGCGAAGTTTTGTACTTGTTCTTTAATACCAGCTGTAAAGGAGATACTCAATAAATATTTGTTAAATAAATGACATGGTTTTCCAAAAATCTTTGAGGAATTTCTGCAGATACAACCAAAGTGAAGAAAGAAACAAAAGACTAACTTAAAATTCTCAGGGAAAAAAACCAATGCTTTCTTAGGAAGTGGAGAAGTCTGGCAGAAACTCAATAATATCACTGAGGTAAGAAGGTGAGAGAGAGACAGAAGAAAAGGAAAAACTACATATAAATTGCTATTTCACCTCTGCATTATAGTCATTCAGAAAGAAATATACGTAAGGAATCTGGAGGGAAAGGAAAGACACTGAGAGCACTCTGTGTATTATAATTTTCGTGAAAAAATAATATAACAAGATGTTAGTTAACACTCTAAGAGAACCGACTCACTGTTCTGAGTGCTTAACTCACTTATTTCTAAAAGTAACCATCCGGTATTCCTGTGTTAGATTAAAAGTCAGAGGTAGAGAAAGGTACAGTAATGTTTTCAAGTTTGCACACATCTAATAAGTGGTCGTGTTGGGATTTGAAATTAAATCTTCTTGAATCTGCATCTTAACCACTATTCTCTTCTCTGTCACATGGCTGCAACGGGGCTTCAATATTGCTCTGTCTTGTGATCTCAAGCTGGGTCTGTTTAGTAACCCAGAAAAACAGCTGTGGGGTGAGAGTTGAGAGAGCTTTCCTTTCTGCACCACCACCAACCCTCGAAGATGCCTTAGAAGACTTTCCAGCATCCTAAACCGCTGAGATTGAGGTTGTTCAGAAGACAGGCAAAGAGAGAGGACCAGAGACAGAGAAAAATACAGAGAATACTTTTCATTTACTGGTCAACCAATTTCCATAAAGAACTATAACAACTTTAAGATTGGAGTGTATTTGATCACGTAGGGTACTGGAGAAAGAATAGCCCATTTTTGAAGTATTCTTTTCATTTCCATTTTTCTTTTAATATTAAAAACTTGATTTTAATTAGAAAAGCTGCCCTTATGTACTATAGTAAAACTGATATCTACTCTGACATGTTTATGCAATACCTTCTAGGATTTGGTATCCAGATTATGTTACTTTCATGAAATGGATTAGAAAACCTTCCATTTTTTTCAAAGTCCTGTGACCATATGTAAAGCATGAAAAGTATGTATTTCCTAAAAATTTGAAAGAAAGGAGACCCTAAGATCTTCTCAGCCCGATTCCTATTAATGAGACAATAATTTTTTAATGCATTTTGAAATTATTATTGTTTTTTATGCTTTTACTTCCTTTGGTGATATATATTTTCCTAGAATATTACCCTATACATCTAGATTTTAATAGTTATTAGTAAAGAGTTGATGTTAGTTTTCTCTTACATGTTTAGAATCTGATCCACAATTATCCAACAAAGATGTGTTGAGGGCTGTTATGTGCCAGCACTGATCTGAGGTGTGGATATATGACGGCAAATGAAACAGACAAAAATCCGCACACTCATGGAGCATAAATTTCAGCGTAATGTAATGTCTCATTTCTAATATTCGTGATGTAGCTATTTTATTTTTAATTAGTCTTAACAAAGATTTGTCAATTTTTATTAATATATTGATGTTATGAACCTCAAAATGTACATTATTTATAGAGTCTTTCTATGTTTATAATTCATCAAGGTGAAATTGTTATTGATATTAACATATTTGCCTGAGTCCTTAGGATTGTTTCATTGTTCCTTGTTTTCTGAGCTAAGATGAAAAACCAGTTCTTCCTCTTGCCCTCCTTTCTTTCTTTTCCTCCTCTCTCACTTCTTTCCTTCCTTCCTTTTTTCCCTTTCTCATTTAAAAAGAAAACAAAATAAGGCCATTAGTGTGCTTTTAAGTGCAAATGTGGCTGCATTACAAACATTTTAACATGGAGTTGTGTCCATTCACGTGATTTCTTTTTTTTTATTAATGTTATGATAGATTACAACCTTGTGCGATTTCAGTTGTACATTTTTGTTAGTCATGTTGTGGGTACACCACTTCCCCCTCTGTGCCCTCCCCCCACCCCCCCTTTTCCCTGGTAACCACCGATCAGATCTCCTTTTCAATATACTAATTTCCACCTATGAGTGGAGTCATATAGAGTTCGTCTTTCTCTGACTGGCTTATTTCGCTTAACATAATACCCTCGAGGTCCATCCACGTTGTTGTGAATGGGCCAATTTTGTCTTTTTTTATGGCTGAGTAGTATTCCATTGTGTATATATACCACATCTTCTTTATCCAATCATCAGTTTCTGGGCATGTAGGCTGGTTCCACGTCTTGGCTATTGTAAATAATGCTGCGATGAACATAGGGGTGCAACGGACTCTTGAGATTTCTGATATCAGGTTCTTAGGCTAGATACCCAGTAATGGGATGGCTGGGTCATAGGGTATTTCTATTTTTAACTTTTTGAGAAATCTCCATACTGTTTTCCATAGTGGCTGTACCAGTTTGCATTCCCACCAACAGTGTATGAGGGTTCCTTTTTCTCCACAACCTCTCCAACATTTGTCACTCTTGGTTTTGGATGTTTTTGCCAATCTAACGGGTGTAAGGTGATATCTTAGTGTAGTTTTGATTTGCATTTCCCTGATGATTAGCAATGATGAAGATCTTTTCATGTGTCTATTGGCCATATTCATATCTTCTTTTGAGAAATGTCTGTTCATGTCCTCTGCCCATTTTTTGATCGGGTTGTTTGTTTTTTTGTTGTTAAGCCGTGTGAGTTCTTTGTATATTATGGAGATTAACCCTTTGTCGGATAAGTGGCTTGTAAATATTTTTTCCCAATTAGTGAGCTGTTTTTTTGTTTCAATCCTGTTTTTCCTTGCCTTGAAGAAGCTCTTTAGTCTGATGAAGTCCCATTTGTTTATTCTTTCTATTGTTTCCCTCAACTGAGGAGATACAGTGTCTGAAAAGATTCTTTTGAAACTGATGTCAAAGAGTGTACTGCCTATATTCTCTTCCAAAAGACTTATTGTCTCAGGACTAATCTTTAGGTCTTTGATCCATTTTGAGTTTATTTTGGTGTGTGGTGAAAAAGACTGGTCAATTTTCAATCTTCTGCATGTGGCTGTCCAGTTTTCCCAGCACCATTTGTTGAAGAGACTTTCTTTTCTCCATTGTAGGCCCTCTGCTCCTTTGTCGAAGATTAGCTGTCCATAGATGTGTGGTTTTATCTCTGGGCTTTCAATTCTGTTCCATTGATCTGTGGACCTGTTTTTGTACCAGTACCATGCTGTTTTGATCACTATAGCTTTGTAGTATGTTTTGAAATCAGGGATTGTGATTCCTCCGGCTTTGTTTTTCTTGCTCAGGATTGCTTTAGCAATTCGCGGTCTTTTGTTGCCCCATATGAATTTTAGGATTGTTTGTTCAATTTCTGTGAAGAATGTTCTTGGGATTCTGATTGGGATAGCATTGAATCTGTATATTGCTTTAGGTAGTATGGACATTTTAACTATGTTTATTCTTCCAATCCATGTGCAAGGAATGTCTTTCCATCTCTTTATGCCATCGTCAATTTCTTTCAAGAAAGTCTTGTAGTTTTCATTGTATAGATCCTTCACTTCCTTGGTTAAGTTTATCCCAAGGTATTTTATTCTTTTCGTTGCGATTGTGAATGGGATTGAGTTCTTGAGTTCTTTTTCTGTTAGTTTATTGTTAGTGTATAGAAATGCTACTGATTTATGCACGTTAATTTTATACCCTGCTACTTTGCTGTAGTTGTTGATTATTTCTAATAGTTTTTCTGTGGATTCTTTGGGGTTTTCTATATATAAGATCATGTCGTCTGCAAACAACGAGAGTTTTACTTCTTCGTTACCTATTTGGATTCCTTTTATTTCTTTTTCCTGCTGAATTGCTCTGGCCAGCACCTCCAGTATTATGTTGAATAGGAGTGGTGAAAGTGGGCACCCTTGTCTTTTTCCTGTCCTCAGAGGGATGGCTTTCAGTTTTTGTCCATTGAGTATGATGTTGGCTGTGGGTCTATCATATATGGCCTTTATTATGTTGAGGTACTTTCCTTCTATACCCATTTTACTGAGGGTTTTTATCATAAATGGGTGTTGGATCTTGTCAAATGCTTTCTCTGCATCTATTGAGATGATCATGTGGTTTTTGTTTTTCATTTTGTTGATGTAGTGTATCACGTTGATTGACTTGCGGATGTTGAACCATCCCTGTGTCCCTGGTATAAATCCCACTTGATCATGGTGTATAATCTTTTTGATGTATTGCTGTAATTGGTTTGCCAAAATTTTGTTGAGGATTTTTGCATCTATGTTCATCAGTGATATCGGCCTGTAGTTCTCCTTCTTTGTGTTATCCTTGTCAGGTTTGGGGATCAGAGTGATGTTGGCTTCATAGAATGTGTTAGGGAGTTCTCCATCTTTCTCAATTTTCTGGAACAGTTTGAGGAGAATAGGTATTAAGTCTTCTTTGAATGTTTGGTAGAATTCTCCAGAGAAGCCGTCTGGTCCTGGACTCTTATTTTTGGGGAGGTTTTTGATTACCGTTTCTATTTCCTTACTTGTGATTGGCCTATTCAGATTCTCCATTTCTTCCTGATTCAGTTTGGGGAGATTGTAGGAGTCTAGGAATTTGTCCATTTCTTCCAGGTTGTTCAGTTTGTTGGCATATAGTTTTTCATAGTATTCTCTTATGATCTCTTGTATTTCATTGGTATCTGTTGTGATTTCTCCTCTGTCATTCCTAATTTTATTAATTTGCAATTTCTCTCTTCTTTTCTTGGTGAGTCTGGCTAGGGGTTTGTCAATTTTGTTAATTCTTTCGAAGAACCAACTCTTTGTTTCATTGATCCTTTCTATTGTCTTTTTTGTTTCAATATCGTTTATTTCTGCTCTTATTTTTATTATTTCCCTCCTTCTACTGACTCTGGGCTTTGTTTGTTCTTCTTTTTCTAGTTCTGTTAGGTGTCGTTTGAGGTTGCTTATGTGAGCTTTTTCTTGTGTAGTGAGGTGAGCCTGTATTACGATGAATTTCCCTCTTAGGACTGCTTTTGCTGCATCCCAAATGATTTGGTATGTCGTGTTCTCATTTTCATTAGTCTCCAGATAAAATTTGATTTCTTCTTTAATTTCTTCAATGATCCATTGTTTGTTGAGAAGCGTGTTGTTTAGTCTCCACATTTTTGCACCTTTCTCTGCTTTTTTCTTGTAGTTGATTTCTAGTTTAATAGCATTATGATCAGAGAAGATGCTTGATATTATTTCAACTCTCTTGTATTTATTGATGTTTGCTTTGGTTCCCAAAATATGGTCAATCCTTGAGAATGTTCCATGTGCACTTGAGAAGAATGTGTATCCTGCTGTTTTTGGATGAAGTGTTCTATATATATCTATTAAGTCCATCTGGTCTAATTTTTCATTTAATTCTATTATTTCCTTGTTGATTTTCTGTCTGGATGTTCTGTCCATTGGTGTTAATGGTGTGTTGAGGTCCCCTACTATTATTGTATTGTTGTTGATGTCTTCTTTTAGTTCTATTAAGAGTTGCTTTACAAATTTTGGTGCTCCTGTGTTGGGTGCGTATATATTTATAAGTGTTATGTCTTCTTGGTGGAGAGTCCCTTTTATCATTATATACTGTCCCTCTTTATATTTCTTTATCTGTTTTGCTTTGAAATCTACCTTGTCTGATATTAGTATAGCGACACCTGCTTTCTTTTGTTCATTATTAGCTTGGAGTATTGTTCTCCATCCCTTCACTCTGAGTCTGTGTTTGTCTTTGGGGCTGAGGTGTGTTTCCTGGAGGCAGCATATTGTTGGATCTTGTTCTTTGATCCATCCTGCCACTCTGTGTCTTTTGATTGGGGAGTTCAATCCATTTACATTTAGAGTGATTATTGAGATGTGGGGGCCTACCAATACCATTTTGTGTCTTGTTTTCCGGTTTTCTTCAGTTTCCTTTGTTTCTCGTCCCATGGTTTAATCTGTTCTGATGTAGAGCTGCTACTCTCTGTTGTTGTCCTTCTACTTATCTCCTCTGCTCTTGGTTTTGTAGCCCCTTTCCTTTTTTGGATTTTTCAGGAATGAGGGTTTTCCTGAGGATTTCCTGAAGAGGAGGTTTTGTGGCAATGAACTCCCTTAATTTTTGTTTATCTGGGAAAGTTTTTATTTCTCCATCGTATTTGAAGGATATTTTCG
Source organism: Equus quagga (assembly GCF_021613505.1). NCBI lineage: Eukaryota > Metazoa > Chordata > Mammalia > Perissodactyla > Equidae > Equus > Equus quagga. Next base: position 75,333,959 of record NC_060271.1, read on the forward strand.
CTGGGTAGAGAATTCTCAGCTGTAGATTTTTGTCCTTCAGATTTTTGAATATATCATTCCACTCTCTTCTAGCCTGTAAAGTTTCTGCTGAGAAATCTGCTGATAGCCTGATGGGGGTTCCTTTGTAGGTTAGTTTCTTTTGCCTGGCTGTCCTTAGTATTTTCTCCTTGTCGTTGACTTTTGCTAGCTTCACTACTATATGCCGTGGAGTTGGTCTTCTTGCATTGATAAAGTTTGGAGATCTATTGGCTTCTGTCACCTGAAGATCCATCTCCCTCACCAGATTTGGGAAGTTCTCAGCCATTACTTCTTTGAATAGGCTTTCTGCCCCTTTCTCCTTCTCTTCTCCCTCTGGTATACCTATAATCCTTACATTGCATCTCCTAATTGTGTCTGATAATTCTCGGAGAGTTTCTTCATTTTTTTTTAGTCTTGCTTCTCTCTCCTCCTCTGCCTGCAGCAATTCTATATTGCCATCTTCCAAATTGCTAATTCTTTCCTCCATATTATCGGCCCTACTGTTCAGAGCATCTAGATTTTTCTTAATCTTCTCTATTGTGTTCTTCATTTCCAATATTTCTGTTTGGTTCTTCTTTATCGTATCAAACTCTTTTGTGACATAGCTCCTGAACTCGTTGAGTTGTCGGTCAGAATTCTCTCTTAACTCATTGAGAATTTTAATGATGGCTGTTTTGAAGTCATCATCATTTAGGTTACATATGTCATTTTCTTTGGGATTGTTTTCTGTGTATTTGTTACTTTCTTTCTGTTCTGGAGATTTAATGTATTTTTTCATATTGCTTGATGTTGTTGATTTGTGCCTCCGCATGGAGATAGAGTTTAGTTGCTCCTTTCACTTGTTTCAGCTGCTGCGGTGGGGGAGCAGCTTTTTATACTGCACCAACCAGGAACCCTGTCTGCAGTTGCTAACTGGGCCTGGGCCCCTCCTCGTAGCCACAGTGGCCCTTTGGATTCCCTCCTCTGCCGTGGGGGCCGTCACAGGGGGGCTTCAGGCTGCTGGTGCCTACTGTTGCAGCCCACCTAGATGTGCTCTCTCCTTGGGGTCTGCAATGGTGTTATGGGCTTTTCCAGCGGCCAGGGGTGGGATCACTTATATTTGTCGCTTTATTGCTGTCGGCACCCACCAAATCTCACTTGTCCTCTATGGGTCGCAGGAGAGCTATTGGCATCTTCTACAGTCTGTGGTTAGTTCACCTAGCTATGCTGCTTTTGCCCTGGGGTCTTCCAGCCTTGTGGCTGGCGGCTGGGTACCTTCTACTGGTGCTGTGCAGAGGCTTTCCCTAAGGCTGCTGTGAGCCTGTAGGGTTTCCTCCTAGGCTACGAAGCTGGGTCTCTGGAACTCCCCCCAGCCCCAGTCCTCTCCAAGATCTCCGGCTATCCCTAGTCCCACGGGGCAGGCAACGGCAGCTGGGGGTCGCCCCACCCTCTGGGATTCTCTCCGGGCCTCTCCCGGAGCCGTGAATGCTGGGTGTGGCCCCTCTGCTAATGGCAGACAGAGAGCTTTGTCTGCTGCCCAGGCGGAACTCCGGAGATTCCCCTCCGGGTCGCAGAGCCGGCCTTCGAAACTTCCCCCAGCCCCGGTCCTCTCCGAGATCTCCGGCAATCCCTAGTCCCACGGGGCAGGCAACAGCAGCTGGGAGACCACCATACCCTCAGCGACTCTCTCTGGGACCCTCCGGGTGCCGCGAACACCAGGCGGGGTCTCCCCGCCAATGGCGGGGAGAGACTCTCCCCGCGGGCTCAGGTGTGCAACTCCAAAGTTTCCCTCTGCGTTTAGGAGTAATTGTGGGGGTTTTAGGTAGGGTTCTGGTCACTTGTTTCCACCGTCGCTCCTCTGTTGTGTGCTCGCTCCTGCCCTAGATGTGTGTAGGTCCTCTGGGGGCGTCCGTTGGAAGAAAGCCACTTGCGGGTACTAGGCTGCTCGTCGGGGTCGGAGAGTTTTCACCTATTTCCACATCCTCCCGGAGGAAAGTCCGTCCGCCTTCCGATGTATAGTCGCGTGGGTATCTCAGACGTCCTGAGATGCTGTCTGGATATCCTTTGTCAAGCGATAAGTGTCCAAATAATTGTAGACTCGAAGGGGGAGAGACAAAGAGGACTACTCACGGCGCCATCTTGGATCCATTCACGTGATTTCTTATACAACTTATAATTCAAAATTGTCCTCCTCTTTTACGCAAGAATTTTTTTTGTTTTGTCTTATTTTTGTGGGGAAAATATTTACAAATTTCTGAATAATTGGATCTTGAAATTATTATTTATAACAGTGTCATTCTTTTTATATTTTACTTGCATTTTTCAAAGAAGATGTGGTCTGTACTATTTTGACTTTAGTATTTACTAAGGGTATAGATAAACCAAGGACGTGTGAAAAGACCATTTGATAAATCAACAGTATTAATTATATTATTTTGAATAACTAAATACTTCTTTAATTTTTGACCTTTGGACAGTTTTAAGATTGAGGGTTCAGTGTAAAATTTGCAGGTTTTCTGTGTCTCTATCCACTTTTCTTTCCACTTTATACGCATTTTGTTTTGAAAAACAACAAAATACATAAAAGATGTTATATCCTAGTAGTTCTATCTCTGCCATCATTCTGAATTAATAGTTCTTCATCTTTGTCATCTTTGCTGCAAGTCTTTTTTAAAGAAATAACATTTCAGGAAAAGCTTAATAGCTCTTTAGCCACCCACATTTGCTTCCACCATGGCTCCCTGCCCTGTCCCTTTCCCAGCTGCCCTCTTCCCTCTACTTGGGAAACCACTGCCACCATTCTGGTCTATATTCTGCAAGAGTTGTTTTTTTTTTTTTTTTAATACTTCTTTCTGCATACATTTACATCTTCCTATAAACATGGATGAATGTTTTAAATTTACACAAATAATATACTCTATGTATCATTCTGCACCTGCAGTACTCACCTAATTTTTTATTTCTGAATTCTACTTATGTTTTAATATATATATCTCATTCATCATTTTAACCTTCTGTAACATTTTCCAAATTTTTTCCAACTTTCCAACTATTAAACCCAATTACCTCATATCACTTCTTTCTCAAACACCTAACACTTTTTCTCCTATCCTCATTTATTGAAAATTCAGACAATGAGAAAAGAGCCATCATAAGCTCCCACCACAGCTACCTACCTATCGGCGCCTGGAGCTTTAGGCTCAGTCTTCCTCTTATGCAATGAATAGACTGCCCATGAGCCTATCGAAGACTAGCTGCTCCACATACACACCAGGCTGTGTCTCCTTTTGCTCTGTCAGCAAGATTTAGTCCACTGTTTCCCTCTTTCTCTCTTGCATCATCATTTTTTCCCCTCTCCACTTGATCATCTGCGTAGGTCCTCTTTAACCCCACATTGCCCTACTGCTATCACATCATTTTTCTAATCCCATTTTATACAAAAAGTTGTCTGGGCCGGCCCCATGGCCGAGTGGTTAAGTTCACGTGCTCCGCTGCGGTGGCCTGGGGTTTCCCTGGTTCGGATCCTGGGCGCGGACATGGCACCCCTCATCAGGTCACGTTGAGGTGGCGTCCCACATGCCATAACTAGAAGGACCTGAAACTAAGATATACAACTATGTACCAGGGGGGATTTGGGGAGACAAAGCAGAAAAAAAAGAAAAAAAAGTTGTCGACATTTTTTTATTCATTCTAAGACATTCCTTATGTGGCATATCACTAGCTAGAAGCCCCTCAGTTCATTCTTGCATTTCCTGCAATATAATTTGTGTACATTTCCCTAACAATTTCTGGTACACTAACAGCATACTTCTTTACCTACTCCTCAAGATGAAATTTTCTAGCGATTTTTATATTCCTTTGGGTCATTTTCAATGCCTAGTCTGTCATTAACAAGAAGTTAAATGTTATTTTGAAAAATGTAAGGTGTATAAATTGAACTTTAAACAAGCTAATAACCTTGAAGAATTGAAATGGAAATGTTTTGCACAGTGTGATATTAACGCTTAGAACTTACTGGCAAATCCAAAGTATTGGTAGCAATTAATACAATGTGTTAGACAAAAGGAAAACGGATATTATTTACCATTACTGCCCACTCATTATAAGTCAGAAGGAAATACATGTTCTACTCATTGTCTTTTTATCTCAGCTATTTGCTACAGTGTTCAAATCCCCAGAATAATTTGCCCAAGGCATAGTTCTCATTAAGCATTGCTCTCACTAGAAAGACTACTAGTAGAGAAAAATTACTTATGAAGGTAAATTAGATTCACAGAACTTTAAATAGTGTAATGACTCTTTATTTTCTTCCTCTTTTCTGTTTGACCTCCTAAGCAACCAGTTTTCACGAGTCCTACAACTTGAGGTAATTGTTTCAGGGGTCTCAGAGCATTTAAATTACAAGAAACTATCTGTAGAAATAAAGGGAAAAGGAACGAGGAGTAGTTAACAGGGAAATAGGGTTTCATGTAATCAAAAATAAAAGGATTTCACCTGGAGAAGAAAATTGTTTCTATTTTTCAACCTCCTAACAAGATTCTTCACCCTACTCCTGCTAGCGGTAATACATTTGCTTGCTTACTTTTGCAAACATCATCGCTCTTTAGGGGCACCTTCTTGTCTTTGGGACATAGTAAATGTTTAAAGTAGATGTGCACTGCATGCTCAACAGGCCACGTCAGGCTCTTTTGGAGAAATGAGCTCGGGCCAAATTAGTTTTAACCCGAATGCCTTCCTCATAAAACCCAATATATCCTATTGCTTGTCATTTATTTATCAAAATGTAAGAGCTTATGAAAGATCATGTAATATGGAAGATATAATAAGGAGGTCAAGGGATAACTTCCTGAAGAAGTGATATCTAAGAAATGTTGAAGAGATGTAAGGATAAAAGAGATGTGAAGAAAATGTAGAAATTAGCCAAGCAGGGAGGAGCTACAGGCACCTGCAACAGAATCTGACAAGGACTGATACATCTAAAGAATTAAATTAAATCAGCATGTCTGGCTGGAGCAGAGCAAATACAGGAATGAGGCATTTTAGATGAATCAAAGAAGGGAGGCAAGGAGTTATTACAAATGGGCTCTTCAACCATGTATGAAGAGGTGAATAATATCCTACTTAATTGGTACCAGAATATCTTCTGGCAAAGACTATCTTTGTCTGCAGAAGATCCTTGATTAGGCCTTTGATGTGGAGATAGAGCCACTGAAGGCAGAAGTATTCCTGATTCTGTTCTACCTGAGAGAGGGAGGGCACATTATTTTTACTTCTTTCTTTTTTTTCTTCTGCTCAAATGAGGAAGAGATGAGAAGAAAGGTGTAGAGAAGAAAGAGGGGACAGAGAAACTGCTTTATGTTGCATTTCCCCGAAACAAAGCTCTTGACGCGGTTTTAGACCTGGGAGTTTATTTGGGAGGTGATCTCAGAACGTAGAGTGAGGGAGTGAAGAGGGTGAGATTGGAGAAGGAAGGAAGGCCAATAAAGGGAGTGTTATTGACCTGGTAGCTATGATGGGTAACCATATTCCATCCTACCAGAATTCTCTGAGAAACCTTGAAGAATCTGTCTCAGATGATCTCTATCAAAAGTTTCCCTCAAGGGTGTTAACACCCCACACTTTTGCCTGCTTCTGCACACAGACTGAGCAGCTTCTCAAGGCACTGGAGAAAGCCCAGAGGCAGAAAAGGTGAGATCTCGGGAGGGCACATAGAGCTGTCCGTGACACCTGCATGAAATCAGGTGTTATGAGAAGACGTGGCATAGGACACAGAAGTATCTGCTATTGGAATGATAAAATGTTGGCAACTTTAGAGAATTAAGGATTCACAAGAAACTCAGGTATGAAGTAGGGGGAAACAACTTTAGAAAATTCGGAAGTCTAATACACAGCTTTAATTGCTATGAGTTGCTACAATATGAAATTTGATATGTTCTCACGCTCATGAGAATCTTCAGTAAATTCAATCACAGTCACATACATGAGCACACACACACACACCCCTTTTAGTGGGGAATAGGATACTTGATGGGAGTTAAGTAAAAGCTCAATTTTCACATCTGAGTGGCCTGAAGTGAAAAAGATAAAGCCTCTGCCAGAACTAGAACTGGAACCCACAGGGCTCTTGACAGCACCCATCCTTCCCCAACCTGGGGAATTTCAAAAAATCATGGAATCTTTACACCCCCAGGGGGCATCAAATGGTAATATGATCTAATAGTCCCCAGATTTGAAAGTGTGAAGATTCCAGGTGTCATCTAGTTTACACATATTAAGAATTTTGAACTAACAAGTATGGTAAAGTTATCTAAGAATTTTAAATACGGGAGGCCAGCCTGGTGGTTTGGTGGTGAATTCACACTTTCTATTTCAGTGGCCTGGGGTTGATGGGTTTGGATCCCAAGCGCAGACCTAGGCACCACAAATCAAGTCATGCCATGACAGCATCCCACATACGAGATAGAGGAGGATTGCCACAGATGTCAGCTCAATGACAATTTTTCTCAAGTAAAAAGAGGAAGATTGGCAATAGATGTTAGCTCAGGGCCAGTCTTCCTCACCAAAAAAAGAAAAAAACATTCAATACAAGCCTCACATGATCAATTCCGTTAAAAATAAATCATTCTTGCTAAAGGGTAGAGATTGGATTAGAATGGTGGTGAAAATAGATTAGGGAGAAGAATTAGCAAATGTGTTGCCACAGTCACACCAAGAGTCCGCAAGGTAAAGGAGACAGGTGAATAAAAATGCTTACCATGGAGGTTTAAACAATTAGATAACTACAAGTGCAATTTACTGATATAAGGAATACTGGGGAAAGAAGCAGTTTTAGGAGGAAGATGGGGGTACGTTGAATTTGAATACCCTATGGGAAAAAAAATGGAGATATCCAATAAAATTGACAGATCTGTCATTCAAAAAAAGAGCTTTGGGTTAGTGATAGTAATATGAAGTCTCCTTCATAAACTGTATCTAAAACCACAGGAGTAGATGAGATCCTTTAAGATTAGATTAAAGTAAGGAAGAGACAGAGAGACAGAGGGAGGGAGGGAGAAGAGGAAGAGGAGGAGGGGAACGGAAGAGAAGACAAGACAAGAACATTTGAGGGAGAAAAATACCCAGTCATAGGCATTTAAGGGCAGGGAGAGGACGAGGAGAAGCTATTAAAGAACACTAATAAGCACATTCAGATATGGGGGGAAAACAAGAGAACGTGCCCACAAAAACTCAAGAGAGAAGAGTGTCTTGAAGGAGATGCCTAATGGTACAGTGTGTTCAAACACAGTAAGACTGAAGGATGCCCATCATTCTAACAACCTGGAGGCTGGTGTGGCCTTGGGGAGGAGCGTTGCAGAAAGTTCATATATGATAGACTGAGACACGCCCATTGACTTTCAACCTGGAGGGCAGGGTGACCCTGGCAGGGAGAGTTTCAACGTGGTGATGGGGATGAGACCCACTGGAGGGAGCGGGAAGAGAAGTGTAAACATCAAGGGGCAGCAGCTGAGGGAGTTCTCAGAAAAACAACGGAAGTAGACATTCTTGTCACCATTTTAGATGGAAAATTAAGTTTACAGAGGTTAAGTAACTTGTCAAGGGCCTCATAGTAAATATCAGACCTGGGATTTAAAATCTTTGCTAAATTCACTTAAACCTTTTACATCACGTCTTCATGCATCATCTCAGCCTCAGAATGTGTACTGAAGATGAAGGCATTTTATCATATGCAAATTATACTGCCATAAAAACCATAACCATTAACATTAGCAATAAGATATAGGAACAACATGAAAAGAGAATGTAGCATCACCAAGTGTTAAACCAAAGCTAACAAGAAAATCAGGTATTTATTTATTTATTTATTTACTTACTTATTTATTAAGGAAGATTAGCCCTGAACTAAAATCCGCCACCAATTCTCCTCTTTTTTGCTGAGGAAGACTGGCCCTGAGCTAACATCCGTGCCCATCTTCTACTTTCTATGCCAGCCACAGCATGGCTTGACAAGCAGTGTGTAGGTCCGCACCAGATATCTGAACCAGCAAACCCCAGGCCGCCAAAGCAGAGAGTGTGAACTTAACTGCTGCGCCACTGGACTGGCCCCAAGAGCTTATTTTTTACATATTACTTTGACAAAGATTTTTTTTCAAATGGGCTAGAAAGCCTGTTGTGAAGCATGCAATTCATAACGTGCTTCTGGGAATGTAATTGGAATTAACTCATGAGACTGTAAGCTCCTTTAGGGCAGTTTGCATGTCTTAATCATCTTTTTTTCCCCACTGCCTTTTATAGTTTCTGAAATATAATATGCTCTTATGAAATTTTTATTGCAGTTTATTGAATTACACTGAATCAAATGAATTAAGACTATGAATTCCAGTTCTACAATGTGATTAATTGTAAAATTATTTAAATTTAAGTGAGTATCATTCTGATTGTACGTGATTTGCTTCTGGATTACTTTGCTTCTGAGAAGTATATTTCTATTACTAAAAACTTATGTGCAATGTGTGACAGTGAGTGACTCCATGACTGCGTATATGCATGTTTTTGATTAGTAGGTCCAGCAAAGTGAAAGCCAATTTTCCCTACTCTTCTATAAATAGTTTTTGATTATTGACGTCTATTAATGTAAAATTTTACTTGTTATTTCCCCATTAAAGTTGGCCAGTTATAAACTGAGAAGCCAAAATGTACTCTATAGCTTTAAATAGAGTATCTGCTAAGCTTTTGCAACAAAGGTCACAAAAATCCTGAGCCTCAAGCAAAACAGAAATTTATATCTCTCTCATGTAAGGGTAGGCAGTCTACAGAGGGCACGTGGTTCTGCAGCATGAGGTCATTCAGAGACCCAGGGCCTTTTACCCTGATGCTCTGGTATACCCTAAGGAAGGTTCTCAAACTTTATGTGCATCGGAATCTCCTGGAAGACTTGTCAACATAGTCTGAATCCACTCCCAGGGTTTCTGATTCAGTAAGTTTGGGATGGGACCTGGGAATTTACATTTCTAAAAAGTTCCCTTGTGTTAGAGGAAATAAGCTGATGATGCTGTTCTGGGGACGACATTTTATAACCCACTATCCTAGAGTATTGGCTTACTCTGCCTAGAGCAAGCTACTGGTCAGCATGGTCCATCATGTACAGCTCAGGGAAAGAAACAAAAAGAAAAAGAAATGCATCTGCTCCATTGTTTTAATAGAAAGACCTGGAATAGTTCGATATAGATAGATAGATAGATAGATAGATAGATAGATAGATAGATAGATGGACAAATGATAGAGATAGATGATAGAGATAGATATAGATATGGTTTTGCTCATATTTATTATTCAAGAACTTTGTCACACAACCATACTTAATTGCAGAGGCAGTGGTAAATGTAGGCTCTAGCTGGGAAGATGTACACCTAACTAGAACACAGGAGGTTCTATGACCAAAAGAAGAAAAGAGAAATATCAGTACTGGGGGTATCTTAGCAGGCTCTGCCGCAACACAATAGATAAGGGTGTTATAAATTTGTTAAGACCAAGGAGAAAATCATCTATAGAAGGATATAATGATCATAATTATAATATCCAAGATTTCAGTGCTTATTGTATTCAAAGATCTGTGCTAAACACTTTAATGTTGTATATCTCTTAATTTCCCCAGGTATTTTACGAGGTAAATCTTGCAATACCCTCCATCCCTCCAATTTACAGGGATGGACACTAATTTATTATTGCAAGTTTATTAGTTAACTGATTTTGAAGTCAGTCTAACAATCTCAAAATGTACATTAAAAGAACTTCTCAATTTCTGTATTTTTTTTAGAACTTCCCAATTTCTAAAGCGTAATGTTTAAAATTAGTTCAGTTCTGTTTCATATCTTCAGAGTCCAGTCTACTTGTTATTTATTTGCCAATTTATTATGTTTAGGTATCATCACTTAAAAAACTTACTAATCAATATTAACTAACATATATTGAATATTTATCGCATCTCAGGCATTGCTACTTTTCTAGATTTTTAAAAAATGTATTACCCTATTAATTCATTTGACCCCTGAGACGAACTATGAGGCAGGCACTGTAATTGCCTTCATTTACCAATGGAAAAATTGGGGCATAAACCTGCTCAAGGTCACCAAGCCCATAGATGCTGAGCTGGGATTTGAACCCCCATACTCTGTGCTCTTAATCACTATGAAACTATGCTGCCTCTCAAGATAAATTATTATTCTATTAAAGGAGTACAAAAATAAATTCAAAAATAAGCTGTAACTGGATGGTGAAAAAAGGTTACAGGATTTTTCCCTCATAGAAAACATATTTTTCACTTTGATAAGAATGTCATGAAATGTATATTTCGAGAGATGTTACTAGGGAGTCATAATTGAGCTCAATGGAACTAAAATGGATCTCCAAATGAGTAGATGGTATCCATCTGCTCTGTTTCCATTTCTAAAATGTCTGCTTTTATTGCACGTTAGCATAAGCCCACTAAAATCATTCTCACTGTAATCATTGAAGTTTTAATGGAAAAACACATGGAACACGAAAGTGTAGTCTCTATTCTGTGCTTCAATTTCTTGTCTGCCATTCTCTCTAGAACTCGCTCCAGGCAGGCTTTCACTTCACTGCACTGAACCTGCCCTTATTTCAAGGCTTCTCATGAATCCATTGGTCAACCCCCCATGTTATGGAAGCAACCATCAACATTCAGTGTGGGCCGTCATTCCCTTATTCTGAAGCAATTCTTTGCTTGACTTCTGGTTTGCCACTCTCTCGGTTCTCCTCTTGCCTCATTGGCTTCCCCTTCTGAACCAGTCCTTTACTCGTTCCTTTTCCTCTCCTGACCCTGACTTCTTTATATTAACGTAGTCCTTAGACTTTTACTCTTTTATTCCCATGTCTATAAAATCTTCTGTCTACCTAACCTGTTTCAAATGTTGAGTTCAAAATGAACTCATTGCACCAGTTAGATTCATGATCCCCAAATGGTAATACCTCATTGGCAAAATGCAAGCCTAACACACATCCAGTTGCCATTTTACCTTTCAAGTGCCTCCCAGGAGAATGCAAGTTACTTGAAAATAGAGGCTGTGTTTTCTTCAAAAAGGGATTCCCAGCACCTGGCATAATCCCTCACTTGTGGCAGGCACACAATCAATATTTGTGGAACACATTTTAAATGATTACAAGAAAAAGAAAATAGATTTGAGGTCAAGGATAAGCAATGGTGAATATCATATGCTGCATAAATGCACTAGAAATTCCATCTTACAAAATTGATATTCAGATAACATTTGTAAATAATGCAAAAGCAATAATGATATCTTCATTAATTTCAAATATCTATCTGTTATACCACTGCACAAACAATGGGATAATGATAGGGCTACCCAAAATCCACCACCTCTAATGGAATGTATTCTGGTGGTAATTCAGATTGTCAGCTGTTGGGCATAGCCAAGTACATGCCACAACTCAACATCCTCACATACGAATTGATACCAGTTAGCATATATACAGCTGCTTTCCAAGAGCTGATGGGAATTTCTTTGGCCATATAGAAAAATCCAGGGAAGAATACTTTGGGTTTAGTTGTTTAGTGGTTAAGAGTAACGTTACATTTCTGAACTTCAGATTCATTTTGTTTAAAACAAAAGGATAAAAACACCCATCTCATGTTATATGTATGTGCACTGAGTAAGACAATACTTGTAAAACATGGAATCTGCTGCGTGGTGCATTATAAGTGTAATTTTTTATAACAATTGCTAAGAATTTGCTATTTAAGGACAATGATGAATGAGAAGAATTGAAGTTTTCGTGTGCTTCAATCCCTTAGCATCCCTGTCTGAAGTGCACCTGAGCAGTTTATCTCAGGCAGGACAGGGCTGGAGGATGAATGACGAACAAATCCGAACCACAAATCACAGATGGAACTTCTTCACATTGAATTTTTTAATTAAAAAATATTTTTTTCAAAATTCACATCTCCCAGCCTTTTCCCCCTCCATCATTGTTGATTCAGACTCATCTTAGGGTCCAGGTGAGATATAGAAGGGTGTCGCTAGGTTCATGTACTCTGAAAAATTCTCTGGGTATTCCTGGTTATGCAGCCCCATGCCCAGCTCTCACCCCCACACTTGGCTTTCACTCGCATCTTCTTGAGAAACACTGATTTAACCATCACTCTCTTTACTTCCTCAGGTTTTAAGAGATATTTCAAAAATTCCTCACTAGACTGCAATATACTTACAAAGGGGCAAAGCTTAATTCTCATCCAGGAGCTTAATGAGAATTTAAGTTAATATCAGGCCAAGAATAAAACCAGGTGATGATTTGATAGATAATTTCATCTAAAATGACAAATTCTATAAAAATATTTTTTTGCTGAATTAACTATATTTTCCTGAATTGATAAAACGAAGTACTTTTATTTTTGTTTTTTACTGTTTAGTCGCGGTTTACATCTACAAAAAAAAGTGAAAGGACTAAGAGAGAATCAAGCTTGAATGAAGAGGTGGTTTGTCTACAGAGATGGGAGAAGCCGTTTTCTATTTCATTACCAAGAAGAGTTTTTACAAACTGTGGACAGTACTTGTAAAACTATTACAGTGCACAGTAATTCCTCATCCTTTCCTCAGGCCATGCGGTGTTCAGTTGAACTCAAATTTAGCTCTTTAAATGTCAAAGCATTTATTGAAGTCATTTGAGATAGGAATTTTCAAAAGAGCACAGTCTTATTAAACTGAATACATATAAACACACTATACCTCATAACGGGTGACTAAGAGACTGGTGATTTGGACAATTAACATTAGGCTTATGTTCAGGGAAACTGGCCTCACTAAAGGCCCAAGGACAAGGTGCTGGTTATCCTATGTTTTCATAATTCCCTTGTCTCTCTCCTCACTGTCAATGGACACCTTGGCACAGTCAATGTCAGGCTCAGGAATATTTCTCTGACTTTCTCCTTGCCAGACTTGGAGAAAACACAGTGCTTGATTCACATGAGGATTTTTCCGACTTGGAGCCATGTTTGTTTCTTTCCAGATTTGTTGTGTTCACTGACTACGGCTGCAGGAGTCTGAGCTGTAGAGAAGGGAAGGGATAACCCACCTCCACCCATCCATTGCTCACATATATTGACTGCATAGAAGCATCTTTGTTAAGAAAATGATGCCACTTGCTGGAAGTTTCGGTTGATTTACATGGACTGTATAACATAGTTTCTTTGATGTCCAGCAGCATGAAAACAATATTTGTAAACGATATTTGTATCTAGCTAGCCACTAATTTATGTATATAAAATCTTTACATTTTATTCAGGTACAGTCACTTATCAAAGTGCAATCACTTTACTTTTCTCTGCAGATTGAAAACACTACCAATCAAATGACTCTAAGGTTCTCAAAAGGAGGAGAGAAAAAGAAAAACATCTTTGCTGTGTATTGTTAAATGTCAGCAGAAGTTACATTTAAAAAATGTTTAAAGGAATTTTAAACTCTAAGGTTAACGATCTTTTGTATTAATAAAAGATTCTATCCAGAGGAAAGAGGTGAAATGTGCATGTGAGTTAGTAATCAACTTGAAAGAATAAGGAGGCAACTTAAACCCAATTAAATGAAAAGAGTATTTGCACAATGCTTTCTTGGAGTTTGCCTAAATCCTTCATTGCACAAGTAGTTCCTGTTATAAGTACTTCAAATCAGAGTCTGAATAACAAACCATAGACGAAGGAAGTAAATTGAATCTGAAACCAATTAAACTCTAGCCTTAAACTGATTATTTTTCTTACATTAAGAGATATTGAACTGTTACTCATTTGCACTTGGCTAACTTCAGAAAGTTCTTACAGTCTCATGACATTTTTTTTTGGATAATAAAAAAGATCTGTGATGTCAAAAATACAAACCAAAGCCTATAGATCTGTTTCTAAGTTCTCAGAAAGGGATGCAATTTGCTAAATGCACAGTGACACTTTTTGGGATTTATACTGTATTTTTAAAGTTTGTTTAAAGCTACAAACCTTACATAAAAGATGGTATCAGATATTTAGGGTGAACTGGGTAGAATTCTAGCTTGATTTTTACCTCTTTTATCTCCCAGGCCCCTTTGTCTGGGCTCTTGTGGTTATATAGAAATTCGTTTTCTTATTTCTCTCAAAATGTTTGGTGCTAGACTAAATAAGTGATACCACATTTGTGAGTTTATTTTGTTTCTTTCACATGTACTTACATCTTTTTGCATCTGTGTGGACATGTGTTACAGTAAGTTAATATGAGAACTCAGATTTAAACTTACAATTGGCACCAAGACAGCTGAGTATCTCAGGTTGTCTCCTTTGCCTTCTTAGATCCTTCAGGTGACCTTCAATTAGATGAGCTTTTCTCGCTTTTCCAGCACATGGAGATAATGGAGGAGGAGAATAGCAAGCAGGGCAGCTCCTAGGAAAACAGCGGAATGAAACCATTCCACTCATAGCCTCCCCATCTGCCTCATTCAAATGGCTCCTCACGGCCAGCCTACCACGGCTTACTGCTTGGCTCCAGAGACTTCGGTCCCATGCCCTCCAAGATATGTCCAAATGTATTCTTCTCTGTGACTCTTCAATAAATATTGTTTTCCATTCGTCTTCTTTTTTAAGGCCAATTTGTTAACCTAATTAATTTCTTGATTTCAAAGTGAATTTAGCTGAAGATGACTTTAGCAGCATCCAAACAAGGGATAAAAACCTTTACTCTTCCAGAGATAACATTTAAAACACTGCTGAATACACGGAGCCGTAACAAAACACCAAGACAAAATTAAACACTGGAACATTTATTTTTGGAAAAATTTTAAAAAGAAAAGAAGTAATCTAACAACCACCCATATTTTACCAGCTAAAATTAATAGGTTAGGGGGCAGGCCCAGTGGCACAGTGGTTAAGCGTGTTCTGCTCCAGCAGCCTAGGTTCGCAGGTTTGGATCCTGGGCGCAGACATACATCACTTATCAGTCACGCTGTGGCAGCGTCCCACGTATAAAAAAAACAGTAGAGGAATATTGGAAACAGATGTTAGCTCAGGGCTAACCTTCCTTGGCAAAAAATAAAAATAGCAGATTAGGTTTTGGTAAATTTAGTAACATGTTATTTAGTAATATGTGTTATATGTTCTATTTATTTGTTTATTTGCTTATAAAATGTGAACACAACAGACAAAGTTAAAGTTTACCTGAACCCACTAGAAAAAATTTATGGCAGCTCTTTTTTCTTATATAAATCAATCACTGGTCTTGGTCACAGTCATTATAAATGAAAATAGATCATTAGAAAGAAGGAAAGGAATATTAAATGTGAGACTACTTCATGGCTGTAAGTGAATAAGCACTCCCCTTATTGAGTCCACTATATGTCAGATATTATATGTATATATGTTTGTATTACATATGATATATATTATATAATATTTGTGTTCTATACATGTATATATTTTATACATGCAAATGTATGTACATATATATATATTTGCCCTCTTCCCACTGGCAAAAAGGCCACTGACTCCTCATTTGCCAGGTGAGGAAGCAGAGGCACACAGTTAAATGACTACTTCAAGGGCTCAGCTTCTGGAGACGGGATTTGATTTGAATCTGCCTGTTGTGTAAACCTGTGCTCCTGACTGAGCCACGCTGTTCATTCTATCACCAACTGTGAGTTAAAATCTGACACTCTGCCTAGCATGCCACCAGCCAGGTACTTTTCACAAATTCTGTACCAGGTAGTAATCATTACAAAAATAGCATTTTTGAAGCATTTCGTATTTTAAGAACTTGAGATTTGATTTATGTCACTTAATGACCTAAAAAACCGCTTTGAGACAGTTGGTGTATTTTAACACTTGGATCATAGTTTGAAATTTGACTCATACACAGATGAGATGGGAATTGGCTGATACGATGAAGTATCAATGTGAAAAGGGGATTTTTTTGCAAATCGAAATGATTGCTTTAGCCAGATTCATTTTCGTAAATATCAAAACCAATATTTACTGGCCTGGGCTACTTCTCTCATAGGGCATATATGAGTTAAAATATTAATTTTGGCAAGGGATTGGTTCCTAACATGGTCTAACTGCCATTTGGCATTTTAAAGCAATTTGAAATATTGAAGTTGTTTTTTTTTTTTTTCTGGAAGACAATAAATACCTTTAGCATCTGCACAGCAACCATTGTTTAAAAAACATTTCAGGCTAATTTGGCTCAGTTAGAATGCAAAGGAGGATTCCGTTGTTGGTTATTTAGCTGATAAAATTTCTCACTAACTTGGATTTCCCAAACCTAAGCAGTCAGTATTATTTTTCTATGAAACTAGTTTGTATCCAATGAGATTTTTTTCCTATAAATTATACATGTAAAACTATGTAAATAACTAGCTATGAGAACTATTTTTCCTCTCTATTTCTCAAAAAATCTAATAGCATAAATAACATTATAGGAAGAATCAGTAACCAACCTGATGGAAGTAACCTACCTCAAACATTTTTCATTTGTCCATTTACGTGTATTCAACAACTAACTTAATTTAATAATCTTGTCTATGTCTTACTCATTTGCTTTAAATGATATAATTATCTTAGGCTAATGTATGTAAAGAAATATTGTATCTATTTTTTTTCTTTAAAATCAATCTTTTACATTGTCTCTGTAAACCTCTGTAAAACCCGAAGTAGTTTTTAAAATATTATTGCTTCCTTTTTTTAGTATTACTGTTGCTTTCATTGCTATAACAAATGCCTTAAACGTACTCGGAAGGGGGTGCTATATAAACTCTACCACGTAAATTATAGATGGGGATATACACACAGATACACATGGTGCTTTATCTTGGCTTATTTTCCTGTTATCTGATACATCACACATCAAAGATCTGACAAACATCCGGATCTCAGAGAAAAACAATTTGCTTCAGAGTTCTAAATTATGCTGTTCAGTGGAACAGTATAAAGATTAAAAAGTTAGCTTCTCAATATTCTAAATATTACAATGTTTATTAAGCTGTTGAAGTACAATGTCCCTTCCCCTAGTGAATTTTCTTTGGAAATATTAACAAAATTTACTTGCAATCTCTCTCTCCTTTTTTTTTTTTTTTTTGGTACCCACAGTGCACCCCGTGCTGCAGCTAACACAGGCAAAGCGTAATTCTTGCTCCAGAACTCTCAGTATATAAATAGCTAAAAGAAAAATGCACTGCAATTACTCTGCATTTGCTTCTAATTGTTCTAATTACCTCACTTCTCTGGAAATATTCACTCCTCAGCTTTGATTTTGCTGCCTTATTGTTTAGAGAGAGAAACAGTATTCTTATTTTTTTCCTTCACCATAACTGCACGATGGTTTGGGGAGGGGGAAATCTCTTAGTACTGTATATTAAGCAATGCACTTCCCATAAAGATTACTTTTAAATTCATCAAAGATGTGACATTTATGGAATCAAAATATGAAAGAAGGATTGTGCATGTGGGGTAAATGGCAGTACTTGCTGCTTTCCTTAAAGCACTTTCCATGATGAATTGATTAAATAGGCCAGGAGCAGAGTTAAAGAGATTTCCATGGATCTCATCCAGATAGAGTATTTACCAGCCTGTCCTCTGCAGTGCCAGGAACACTGTAAATAAGTTACTGAGCCTTCCTTGGAGCAGATACTCCCAGAAAGTTCACTGTTTTTTAGCTTATAGGATAAAAAACATCTTTCCTCACCATTATTATTATCAGCATCATCTAAAGATCTCCTGCTAAATTCCAGACAAAGCATGAAGCTGAGTGTTTTATAAACATTATCTGGAATACTCACGCCAATCTTGAAAGGCAAACAATGGTATCTTCATTTAACAGAGAGTAAAATTGAAATTTAACGTCTTAAATCACATTTGCAACTCCTTAGAATCATGTCTATTTGCTTCTAAGACCAGTATTAATTTTTCCTAAGCTGAGCTCATTCCGTGAGATAGCCTTAGTATGATAAACCACATATGATGAAATTCTGCTATCTTTTAAAATTACTAGACAATACTGAGATGATCAAGTTCAACATGCTCACAACTATAGTTTCATTCTATAAAAGTCAATTAAACATCACATTTTTCCACATACTCCTATGGGGTTTTTTTTTTTTTATATGTGGGAACCACTTTACTCTTCTACAGCTCCTTTCTTTCACACTCTCTTCTACTGATGCTCATATTCTTGAAAGGCATTGAACAACATGCAGCATGGGACTGTGATCGTGGAGAGAAGGGAAACACACGAAGTGAGCCCCAAGATTGCTCCAGCTTTCTGCCTTGGGGCATTCTACTGTCACTGAGTCAGCCAGAGCCAGCATCTTCCCAAAGCTGAAGAGGTAGAGAAAGGAGTTCCAAGATGCTGAAGTGGTGGGAATGTGCAAAGCAGAACGCTGGAGAGGGGAAGCTGCCCAGGGTGAGAGGGGGTCAGACGTATGAGTGGACATTCACTAAGCAGATACTGAGCTGGGGCTGAGCTGGCAGGTGGGACTGCCCGAGTCATAGAAGAGATGACTGCTAAGAGCAGAAAGCTGAAACTTGATGATAAAGGCTGTGTAGCATAGGGGAATGTTGGAATAAAATAAATAAATAAGACAAGAAAACCATGTTATCACTTCAATAAATGATAAAAGCTCTCAGCAAACTAGGATTAAAAGAAAATTTTCTCAACATTTTAAGAGGCATCAATGAAAAATCTACTGCTAACATTATGAGTGACTAAACACTTTTCTACTAATATTGGCAACACTATAAGGTATGTTCACCCTCACCATTTCTGTTAAACATCGTACTAAAACTCTTAACCTGTTCAATGAAATCACAAAAAAAAGCAAAAGGCATAAATTTTGAAAAATAAGAAGTAAAGTTGTCATTATTTACATATAACATGATCATTTACATAGAAAACCTTAAGGAATCTACGAAAACCACTATCTGGATTTAGCAAAACCACAGGATGCAAAGTCAATATATGAAATTATGTTCCATACACTAGCAAAAAATAATCAGAAATTAAGTTTTAGAAAAAAAATGTCCTTATACTCACCCCAAAAACATCATATTCTAGAAAAACTCTAACAAAATATATGTGAAATATCTATACTGAAAATTACACAGCATAGTTGAAGAAATTAAAGAGAATTAAAATTATATTCATGCATTGGAAGACCAAGTATTATTGAAATGTCTATCCTCCCCAAATTGGTATATAGATTCAGTATAGCCACTCTCAATATTCCACTAGGCTTTCTTGAAGAAAAAGACACCCTGGTTCTAAAATTTATGTGGAAATTCAAGAATATAGAATAGCCAATGATCTTCAAAAAAAGAAACAAAGTTGGGGGCCAGTCTGGTGACTCAGAAGTTGGGTTCACACGTTCCGATTTGGCGGCCCAGGGTTCGCGGTTTCGGGCCCCAGGTGTGGACCTGCACACTCCTTGTCAAGCCATGCTGTGACAGGCATCCCACATATAGAATAGAGGAAGATGAGCACAGATGTTAGCTGGGGGCCAATCTTCTTCAGTAAAAAGGGGAGGATGGGCAGCAGATGTTAGCTCAGGGCTAATCTTCCTAAAAAAAGAAAAAAGAAACAAAGTTGGAGGACTCACACTATGTGAATTTGTGAATTCAAGACTTACTATAAAGGTACAGTAATCAAGACAGTGTGGTGTTGGCAGTAGAGTAGAAAACTATGTCATAGGAATAGAATAAAGGTTCTAGAAATAGAATCACTGTTCAACTTATTTTTAACAAAAATACCAAGTAAATTCAACAGGGAAAGAAAGTATTTTTAACAAATGGTAGTGAACAAGTGCATAAATATATAGGGAATAAAAATAAGCCTCAACTCCTACCCCTCACCATACACAAACAATAGTTTGAGGTATATTATACACATAACCAGAAAACCCAGACCCTGAAGCTTTCAGAAGAAAACATTGTAGAACATCTTCCTGATCTTGGAATAGATAGACCTTAAAGAGGACATGGAACATACTAACCATAAAAAAAATAAATAAACTAGATTACGTACAAAATTAAAATACTCTGCTCATCGAATGATATTGTTAAGGATATTAATACACAAACTACCAAGTAAGAGAAAATATTTGCGCTGCTATGTATCTGATATATTGTATATTCAGAATACATATGAAACTCTTAAGAAAATAAACAAACCAATTAAAAGATTAACAAAAGAATTGAGCAGACACTTCAACAAAGAAGATGTGTGAGTGGGCAACAAGCAGATGAAAAAGTATACATCATTAGTCACGAGGGAAATGCAAATTAAAACTGCAATGAGAATTTCACAATCAGTAAAATGGTTAAGATTTAAGAAAAGGTGAATAATACCAAACTAGACTATGGAGCAACTAGAACTCCTATACATTGCAGCAAGGAGTGTAAAATGGTACAACCACAATGAAACATTCATTGGCAACTTCTTATAAAGTTAAATATACATCTACCCTATGATGCAGCAATTCCAATGTTAGGTGTATATGCAAGAGATATGTAAACATATGCCCACAAAAAGTCTTGTATAAGAATAGTTATAGTAACCTTACTCATATTAACCAAAACATGGGAAGCAGCCCAAATGACTATTAAGAAAGGATGGATAAATAAATTTGTTACATACTCAGAAATAAAAAAAAAGAAACAATAGAATATACACATCCATTTTAAAAATGAACTAGTGATATGCAAAACAACATAGATAAGTCTCAAAACCAGTATGTTGAGCAAACAAGAGAGACACAAAACAGTGCATATTGTATGCTTTCATTTATATGAAATCCACAATCAGACAAAACCTATCCATTGTTATAGAAATCAAACATTTGTTGCCTTTGGGTGATGGAGATTGATTAGAAAGAGGCAGGAGGGAACTTTTTGGAGTGACTGAAATGTTCTATATCTTGATAGGATATTGGTTATATAGGTGCATACATTTGTCAAAATTTACTGAATTGTATACATGGTATGTGTACATTTCACTGTGAATAAAGTTTTACCTCAACAAAAAATATGAGGGGAAAATTTGTATGATAAAACTGCGTAGCTAGTTCTTAGCACTCATGAAGAAGCGTTGATAATATAAGATATTATATAGATCAAGATATAATATAAGATATAAGAAGCGTGGAAAATATAACCAGTAAAAAATGCTATGATATTTGTCTCTCCTGGAGTATCCATCATGGCCAACTATAACACTGAAAATGCTGGTGAGTGTTACACTCCGTAGCAAGGCAATATGGTACGTTTCATTCTCTTTCCTACGTATGTCTCAAATTATTTGAGCCTGTTCATTTTGTTGTTCTGAAATGAAAAAAGACATACATTTTTAACGGTTTAATTAGTTTTAAAATCCTTCAAATATAAATCTTGGGAACAAATGCATCATTTTTCAAATATCTAGCTAGAGGAAACATTTATTCCAAAAAGCAAAAGGCCATGAGGGCAGAGAGAATGGAGAATTTAGAATTAATATATAGAAGCAATGATGCAATTTTAACTATAAATGAGATTAAACTATAATGTGAAATGTGCTCTGTAAACATAACTCACTTGATTGAGACTTCAATAAGCCAATAATCCCTGCTTTCATATTTAGCATGAACTTACAAATGAAAAAATTTGGTATTTTATATCCAAAAAGTTATAAAAGGAGTGGATTACTTTTTTCCCAAGAGATAACATAGCCATATTCTCATTTGTAACCACAAATTTCAAATAGGAATAAATATTAATTGCCATTCAACAATTATTGAGGATCCACCATATTCCGAGGACTGTGCAATGTCTAGAAATACAAAGATGATAGCAATAAAGTCACAACAAAGGACACAGACTGACATGGAGCTATAAATTATAAATAATGTAAATATTTTAAAAGGTCTGTGTTCAAACTATTGTGCAATGGCTTTGAAATTTTTTTTAATTCAGAAATTTTTCTAGGAAAATATTTATAAACAAACAATAAAAAAGGCCCCCAAATATTCATTTATAAAGATTTATATCCTAGTATCCACTATATCCACTAAGAAATTGAAAACAAAGTGTCCAAACATAGTGAGTGGTTATATGAGCCTTGATGTATCTCTATCATGGAATAATATGCAACAATTAAACAATAACTAAGCAATAGGTTACAAACACCCCAGGCTTTGGGACAAGACATTTGATCTTTACCTGTGTGTCAATTTTTCCATCCAAAAGTAGCACAAAAATATCTTCTTCATCTATCTTGCAAGATTATTGGGATGAATAAAATCTAGACATATAAGCACTAAAATATAAGCACTTAAAAAGATTAAAATATTAAAAAATAAAAACCCACTATTTGAAGAAAATGGGAAATTCATAGGTGAAAGCACTTCTTCTTTACCACAAAATTTTACATTCCTAGACTTAAGAATGAACCTATTACTTTTATGATTAGAAAACTAGTAAAAACAATGCAGTAAAAAAGTCTATTCTATTCCTGTGGGTTTTTCCTATGCTGACTGTTCAGACTGAGGAGGTTTTCGTAAGCATTTTCTGTTCACCACCATACAGATGCCTAACGTAGGGAGATACGTTATCCATGGCCTTGGTTTGCACATAATGACCCTACATTTTTCTCATGAGAACACTTCAGACTCCATTTTCATTATCACACCCACTTCATAATTCTTGTTTTGGCTCATATTATGGAAAAAGCAGAATACACAAACCTACTTCAATCCTCCTTTAGTTTATAGAACTAGGCACCCAAAGAAGCATAAATACACAACACGTAGTGCTGACACAGTTTCTCTCCTCATAATCCTGGTTCGCTCTCAATAAAATGGCAGAAGTGGGATTTATTTCATCTTCAGATAGCAGAAAATAAAGAGAAAATTCTTAGGTCATAGCGGAGTCTTCATTGCATTCAGAATGGTCATTTAATTAGATAGGTCTCCATTCCAACTTAAGTGCTTTACTCCTCGTACTCTTCCATGTTGCCACATAGAACAGGATTCTGCTTTTCCAAATGACATAACAGATTACTTCTATTAATTAATGAGTGAAAAGTTCACAATAGTAAAATATAGACTTAACTAAAAAAAAAAAAGATGTTCAGAAAGGTCTATTCAATATTCCATAAAATAATATCATGAAATAATCAAATGTTA
The DNA here is from genome assembly GCF_021613505.1 of Equus quagga. Lineage (NCBI taxonomy): Eukaryota > Metazoa > Chordata > Mammalia > Perissodactyla > Equidae > Equus > Equus quagga. Next base: position 75,357,152 of record NC_060271.1, read on the forward strand.
TCACATCCCATTGGTGAGGTCCAGGCAGCCATCTGAGAACACTGCACCTTCTACCCCGACCTTAGATTAGAGTGACGAAACGAGGTTAGTCTCCAATTCACACCCTGGGGACCTGATCTGGTTCACTGCTGTCCCCCTCTCGTATATTCAGATGATTGATAGGGATGGCATCCAACCACAGCTTGTCCTTTCCTTTTTGGGACTCTGAGAAATGGGCTTTCACTATTTTCTAACAGAAATATTATAAAGTAGCAAGTAAAAAGCAAATAAAATTCTCTCTGAATACAAAATTGAGCTCAAGAATAATCTCATGGGAAGGGAGTGGTCTAAGCTTTGCTTTGTCAGTTAAACAAGACTGTATAATGCCCAGATAAAGCAAGCATTGCAACAGAGGAAATCAGAGGAGAGCATCCGAGGCCAGTTCTGCAGGATTCTGAGTCGCCTGGCCCTTCAGATTCACATGACCTACTGTTATGACAGCATGGCCTGCCACCAAAGGAGAGATTAAAGGCACTTCAGGCACACTGCTCTAAACTGGAAGATTGAATGTGAATAGTTTCAAAACTCTGCCATCTTGAATTAAATAGGAGTTCCTATCTACATCTTTCTGGAAAGGCCATGGCTTTGGAAATACTCAATTTCTCCCTCTCCCTCCTGACAAGTTAAATGAATCACCAGATCCTTTAGTTTTTGGATTACAAATATATACACATATATTTACAAATATAAATATATATTTTTTGGGGGGGTGTGGTTTGGTGAGGAAGATTGTCCCTGAGCCAACATCTGTGTCAATCTTCCTTTATTTTGCATGTGGGATGCCACCACAACATGGCTTGATGAATGATGTGTAGGTCCACACCTGGGATCTGGGCCCACAAACCCCAGGCCGCTGAAGTGGAGTATGCAAACTTGACCACTACACCACCAGGCTGACCCCATGCATTACAAACATATTTTAAATCAATCTACTCTTCTCAGGAGCCTCCACCACTATCAGTATTCAGTCTCTGAGCACTCCGCTGGCTGTTGAGATATCACATCCCATATCTGAGCTCAACATCTTCTAAACCATTGTCCACACAATTACCACGGTAAATGTCAGAGTCTCACCATACCACAGACACTCTTGAAATCTGCCAAACCCCCATATTTCTTTCAGAACAAGGTCCACATACCTCATCACGGAGTAACCACAAATTCAGAGACCAAAGTTACCCCTGGGGTCAAAGCAGGACCCTCATTCTAGTCTCTGCTCTCCTGCTCCCTTCGAGAAGATCCTTACCCTCTCCTGGGCCCAGGTTGCATAGGCAGTCTCTGTCTTGTAAGATTGATATGAAGGTTTAATCAAACACTTTACTTATGATATTCTTCACAGTAGCCAAGAACGAAGTAAGATTTCAAGAAATATTAGCTCTTATTATCATTATTACTAACACTACTTTGATAAAAAAAAAAAAAATCCACATGGGCTTTTTTTTTCTACCTTCTTTTTAAAAAACTTTTTGGTGAGAAAGATTGGCCCTGAGCTAACATCTGTGGCCAATCTTTCTCTTTTTGCTGGAGGAAGATTGTTGCTGAGCTAACTTCTTTGCCAATCTTCCTCCACTTTGCATGTGGGATACTGCCACAGCATTGCCCGAAAAGCGGCATGTAGGTCCGCCCCCAGAATCCAAACCTGCGAACCCTGGGCCACCTAAGTGGAGAGCATGAACTCAACCATTATGTCACTGGGCCAGCGCCCTACTATTATTTTTTTTCCTTTACTTTTTCTCTCTACTCAAGGGACTTGCAAATTATTTCTTCGTCCCAGACTGTGACATGCCTCAGTTGCAGTCATAGCTCTGTGCCTATTTCCCCAAGATAGGTAGGTGTGTGGTAGGCAGGAAAGTAGAATTATCTGGCTAGTCTCTCAATATAAGTCTAAGGCCTCAGGAAAATGTATGTGGTGTTGAAGGAAGCTTTCAGAAACATGCAAGAAGTGCCCCTTACAGTCTAAAGAGAAATTCCAACTGGGCTAATAGAGGGGAAGCCAGAAGAGAGAGTTTTGTGGGACCCTGGGTCAGCAACGATCTAGCTCTACTTTCTGTCTGCCTCCTGGAAAGCTGGAAAGACCGGAGTGGGAAACAGCAGCCCACAGCACTGAGGGAGACAGGTGTCCCAGAGCCCACACAGCGTTTAGCTCATTGTATGTGATCAATAGTTATTGACAGAAACATAACTGAAGTGAGTTATTTACAGTTGGTGATGAATAAACTAGACACAGAACTGGACCGTGGTCCTGTGACAGTCCATTTCTTAGGGATCCTTTCTCTTAATTCTTGAATTAGACATTTCACCCTTAATATCCATACCCATCTCCCCAGCTCACAGCCTTCACGAATAGTTGAACAGTGAGGTAAACATTGCCACCCTAGAACAGGTGTTCCCATGTTCTTAAATCACACTTACTTGGGACAAGATGTGTTACCAAAAAAAGATAGCTATTTTAGTGACGCTCATCACGGTCATGACTGGCTCCGGGCTTTCAAATCTTCTCCCTCAACTGCAGCAAATTTAGAAAGCCTGCATTTTTTTTAAAAGCATTCTAAAAGATTCAACAGTTTTCTCCATGTAATCAGAGACACTAATTATCAACCCTATTTCAGATAAAGTAGTAGTTAATGCCAATTTATCAAGATGGGAAATGAATCTGATTTTATTTCTATTGCAACTGTCCAAAGGCAGGTGGCTTAAGGCGAGTATATTTAGTTTAATGAGACTCTAGGGGATAAACAGTCTAAGTCTGAGCACCCTCATTATGCATCAGCAAATACAGCGACCTGACTGCTGCAAGAATTCAATTTATATTTATACAAAACATGGCCGTAGCTAGTCCACTGATATAAGTGTAAGACATTAGAACTCCCTTCTCCAGATGGAATTTGTGCATTCCCACTCCAGTACTTGTATCTCAAGCTTAATTTGGAAGGAATTTCTGGTCTAAGCGCTTCTTCCTTTGCCTCTTTTAAGCCATTTCACAAAGCCATTATTTTCTAATTTTCAGGTATAGAAAGGAGTCTAGAGTGACTCAATTTCCAAGTATTTTATACTTCATTCCTTAACATATTCTCATCATAAAATCGTCAAGGATTTACTATCATGCATATTCATGACTGCTCAATCCGGGACCCCAAATTTCCTAAGAAATACAGATGAGTACAAAGAAAATATTAATTCATAATTGCAAAAGTAATCATTGGTAATATTTTGATGGGTTGGTCGTCCATGGTTCATTGAACTTACACCAGTAGACTGAGGTTAATCAAGAAGAAAACACAAGAATGAGTACACACGTGAAATGTTTGGAACACTTTTTTGAGAATTGTGTCTAAAAGGAAAGATATCATGGCCAGTACACTTAAGCTGAATTTGGAGGTCAAAGCCCCGCAGGCCTCGTACCTCCCTTTGCCACACCCCATCCCAACTTCTGAGTTAATGCTATGGTTCAGCAGAACACAGATGGGAGCACATTGCAATACAATCTTCAATCAAATTATTATACACAAGTAAATGGTATACAGATCAAAGGCAGGAGGAGAGAGAGAGGGAGAATGAGGGCAAGAGAGAGGATGAATTTGAGAATTCTAGTTCTATTATCAGATACATGGATTTATTTTACTTCTTCATCCCCTCTAAGTTAAGTACAGCCATGTAATTTACTTTGACCAGTGGAATGATGGGCAGTTATTTTTCTTTGTGTTTTCCTGGGGGCAAGTTTAAGAGCCAGTGTGAATATGCCATGCTCTCTTTTTCCCTCTTCCGTGATGATTAGAAATACTCTTGATGACCGTTGCCCAGCAGCCAGGTGCAAGAGTGAGGATAATGTAAAGCAGAGTCCCCAGCTGACCTGTGGTCGACACATGGTATGAGCAAGAAATAAACCTTTTCCAGGTTAGACCACTGAGGCTGCTTACTGTCGCAGCATAACTTCATCTACGTTTACTGACATAAATGAGTAACAATAGTGGGGAGAGTTGCAACCAAAAGCCCTTACATTTGTGGCATTGCATTAAGGTTCAGAGAAAATAGTGGTGCACATGATGCAGAGGCTGAATATTTGATAATTAGTACCTGTAACTCTTGGAAGGCAGAAAATATTCCTAACAAACTTGTGGCTCTAGGAGGAAAGGATAGAAAACAGTATGTTGGAAACATTTGCGCTGGTTGCTGGAGGCTCTATTTGGAAAGGTAACATAAGCAAAAGATAAGTTCAGAAAATAATTAATCAGTTTGTAAGCAGAGAATGAATGGGAGCATAGACTTCACGAATTCAGAGATTTACTGAGTTCAAAGAGTCAAGTACGTCTCAGCCCCAAACTAGTGATTGGGGATGAGGGAAGGTGAGAATGTTCTGAGGGAGAAATCTATTAAAATCCAGGATCAAGTGAAGGGTATGGCCACCACACTCTCATTCAAATACCTCAATTCATTAAGTTCTCTCAATTTCAAGGTCTAACAAAGGATGTGGCGTCAGTAAGTCTGTGAATTTGACAAAGTGGTTAACAGGGAAGTGACTAAGAGTAACTTTCTCTCTGAAGTCCAATAAATTCAGTGTACCCATAGTTAAATCACAAAAGAGACAGAGGATTGAGTGAGAATGTAAAAATGAATCACAAATGTATAAGACGTATGTCTAAAAACTATCTGTTGTTATCTGTGGGGTCTCTGGATCAAAAAGAACTGCTGCTAGACATGGTCTGAATGCTTGTGTCTTCCCAACATTCATACATGGAAGACCTAATCCCCAAAGTGACGGTATGTAGAGGTGGGGCCTTTGGGAGGTAATTAGGTTTAGATGAGGGCATAAGGATGGAGCCCTCAGAAGGGATTACCGTCCTTGTAAGAAGAGACAAGAGAGCTTTCTCTGTCTCTCCATCACCTTGATGATACATCAAGAAGGTGACTATCTGTAAACCAGGAAGAGGGACCCCACCAGACACCAAATCTACTGACACCCTGATCTTGGACTTCTTACCTCCAGAACTGTGAGAAACAAACATTTGTTGTTTAAACCATCCAGTCTATGGTTTTCTTGTTATAGCAGCACGACCTGAGTAAGGCAGATACAGACTAGGCCACATTACCTGCACATCCTAAACCTTGAGATAAATAATGCAAAGGAATACAACTTTTGAGTCCTGCCCTTGAGTAGGAGACCAAGACATAGCAGAGCAGAGACCCCAGCTGATCTGAGATGGGTGTATAGTGACAGGATGAAATAAATCTTGTGGTGTTAAAACCCCAAATTGGTGAGCTATTTTTATTTAAATCACAGAATAACCTAACTCATCCTAACTGATATAGAAATCCACATAAATGTTTCTTAAACTTGAAACATGAAAAAAATTATCAGAAATAAATTTCCAGTAAATAGTACTGGGATAATAGCTAACCATTTGGAAGCAAAAAAAGATAGTTAAAACCTTACCTCTCACCCACACAAAATAAATTCCTGAAGTCCTGACATCAACCACAGTAACTTCATTTTTATTTCTGTTAATCGTTGGAATTCGGATAATGCTAATAATAAATAATAATATAGCTCTCACTACGAGCAGAGCACTGTTCTCAGTGCCTGACATATATCAACTCATTAATCCCAACAACAACCCTATGAGGTGAGTTGTTACTGTTATCATTCCTGTTTCACAGGTAAGGAAACTGAGAAACAGAGAGGCTGAATAAATTACCCAAGGTTGCACAGCTAAAAAGTGAAAGATGAAAACTGTCTGCACGATGTTAACCACACTATGCTGTCTATATGGCCTTTCTTTTTTTTTTTAAAGATCAGCACCTGAGCTAACAACTGTTGCCAATCTTTTTTTTCTTTTTCCTGCTGCTTCTCCCCAAATCCCCCCAGTACATAGTTGTATATTTTAGTTGTGGGTCCTCTAGTTGTAGCATATGGGACGCTGCCTCCACATGGCCTAAAGAGCAGTGCCATGTCTGCATCCAGGATCCAAACCAGGGAAACCCTGGGCCGCTGAAGCGGAGCACATGAACTTACCACTCAGCCTCGCGTCGTCCCCCTATATGGCCTTTCAAGATCATTTGAGTTAGTGATTCATTAGAATAATATTTATTTTAAAAAGTGTTCTATGTTTAAAATTGTTCGAGAATTCTCTTTTATAACATTTTGCTCTCATTTACTATTTTCATAAGCAAAATAGAAAAATGAATATGCTGTTAGTAATGAAAAGAAGCATATGAATTTAATACAATTGAGAAAAATAAGGAAATCATTAAGTGTAGCAAATTGTTAAATCTGAATCCTCAATTGCAGGCAAATTGGACCATTGAATTTAAGCCAACTGTCTGTGTGTTCAACAATGAACAAGAACGACAGAATGAAAGAACATCTTGGAAATGCAAGAAACATTTTATTGTTGGTTGGATTTCAAAAGAGAGATGTTAAAACTTCTAGAAAGATGGCAGAGGGCATATGGATTTACATAACTCCTTCCCTGAAACATGCTGAAATTAACAAAAGGATTCAAAAACAGGGAAGGATGAAACTGTGATGAAACTAAGGAATGGCTACCACCTACATCATAGTCTGGAAGAACCTGTATAGGAGGGATCTTTATTTCTGTTGGATGAAACCTCTGAGTGAAGTGGCAGACCTGCCAGATCTCCATCCTACAGCCAATTGTGTAACTGACTCTCTCCTGTTGTAGCCTTTTATGTCCGTGAATGCCAACTCCCCTATCCTGCTCACACACACAGAGCTTTCTAGTTCTATCTGGTCCCCTAAATTCTCCTACCTGGTACAGGGAATATCTGCTACTGATTGCAAACTTCTTTCCAATTCAGCCATAGTTGCCTCCTGATTTATGAAGCTATCCTCGCACTGCATCTTCCAGCACAGGCTCTGTTTAATTCATCCTTCGTCCCTTCCAGGTGTAGCTTTCTACTATGCTAGGAGAGACACTTTTGACAGCGCCAGGATCTCTCCAGAAGCATTTGCTACCATCAGAGACATCATTCCCCATATCACCATGTTGTCTGCTAGTCTACCATTGCGTTCTGCAAATTACAGTTTGTTCAAATAATGCAGAATTTCTTTTACACAATTCCCAGAGACCAACCTCCTTTCTTGGGAGGTGAATTAATAATAATAATAACAGTAGCAACAGTGCTAATAAAGATAATATTTTCCCTGGACTCCACTAATTAAGTAGATGGAGATGGGGACTCAGACACTCTGGATCATGAGTCCACTATGCTATTGTCCCTACTGGGTAAAAAGCCCCATTGGCACTGTGCCAGGCAGAAATTCCTGAGTGTTTTTTTTTTTTTTTTTTTGTATTGCAGCTTCCTTAGATTCCAGAAACGATAGAAACTCTTCCCTATTTCCAACGTTTGCTACATCAGAATTTGGGCAGGAAGAGGGGAGGGGGCAGGAAGACTCCGGCTCAGCTGCTATCTTGTTTACTGGAAGATTTCATTGTGCACTGTTGATTTTGATGCCAAATATACACTTTTCTTAGCTCTGTCTGGATGCAAATAAATCAAGACAACATCAACTCTGAATCTACAATCATTCAAATGGTATCTACTCTTCTCAGCCATCAGTCTTCAACTTATAATGTTTCTAAAATCTGTCACTTCTGTGAGGGTGAATTACTCTCCAGAGGCCAAGTAAAGCAGAAAAAGGACTCCTCAGAGTTCTTTGCTCCTCAAGATAAATGCATCAAGTTTGGGGTCAGAGTTGGAGGTGTTACTTTATATGTTAAATAATCCAGTTGAATTAAAAATACCCTGAGTGAGTTCATGTCCATTACGAGAAATACAGGGGTCGAAACACCACCATACCAAGGATCTGAAAGATATTCAAGGCAATATTTCAATATATGGATGTGAATGAATATCCTACAATACTTGAGTTTTTCATCTCTCTCTGTAATTAGGACCGTGTGAGATAGCAAAGATAACTCTCACTTGGTTTTCCATTGTAGTCAAGTTATTTTTTCACTTTGTCCATCCTCTGTGAAGTAATTAACAATTTTGATTTGTCATGTTGAGATAATCACATTAAGAAAACATTAGAATTTTTCTCTTAAAATGTACATACAGAATGTATACTATACTTTCCATTTCTTCTTTGTTAAACTTCTCTTTCTTCTAACATTTACACCCGGCTGACTTACCCCCTTTCCCCTTCACTATTAATTAGCTACCATTTAGCATAGAGCTGTTACTCTCAGGAATATCTATTCCAAAATGTGTCTGTGGCATATTAAAAATGGAGAAAATTAGTAAGATGTAGAGCTCTCCATTTTGCTCACAGACTAGCCATGAATATTTTGTGGGAATATTGGCAAAGACTTTCATGCTTTTCAGCTTTTTTCAAATAACAATGTATTGGGGTTTTTTTAAATCCTCAGGAGATAAAGCAACATATAAATCGAAGTTGTTATTATCAAAAGCATTCTCATTTCAGACCAGTTTGCCAAGGAATCATTGTTCTAATTTACATGGCGGCCAAAAGCTGCAGGACTATGCGGTGCTGTCTCTGGAGTTTAGTCACATTTAGCATAGTGCTGTCTCTGGAGTTTTATATCACTATAAAGCATATCTAACTGTGGCTCCTTAGTAAACACATTGTCAAACATTTCTTCTGGATGCCTGCCCCAAATAAAATGATAACCTGATAACTGGAAGCAAACGGTTGGAGTCAGCTATGTAGGAAGGGGAACTGGGTATTTCAGAGTTCAATGGTGAAATCTATCTTGGCAGCCAATAAACAATTGATCCCAGTCGTGACATTTACTCTCAGGAATATCTATTCCAAAATGTGTCTGTGGCATATTAAA